>NW_027176816.1:16429513-16727013 GCF_023349555.1 Cebidichthys violaceus
ATGTTTAGGAGCCTCTTAATTCTACATGAAGCAGTTTGTAGAGGATATAGTTCTCTCTGGAGGACATGTTTCTCTGTGTGGGAGGAAATGTCCAACACAAATTAAGTTGCTTTCTTTATTCAAAAAATTCTGATCAATGTTTTGAGCCAACAAAGTTTTATGAAAACAGAGTGATCTGCTGTTCACAGCCTCATACAGAGGAGGTTACATAACACCGCCCTCCAGTGGTGACAGAGAGGCATGACATGTCAGACAGAGGAAACTATAGAGAATCACAAATAATACATAACATTCACAATCTGGCAACAGAACAATAATGAGTTTATGTGGTACTGCATATACCATAAGACACCATAATCACAAGCCCTATGATGAAGCCCATAGAAATGCTAGAAAGCCAGACAGACCTATGGAAATATGTATTACACTTTTCTAGATTTGGTGCATTTACTCCATTCATCTCCTTTGATGTGAAGCTTTGAACCCGTCTAATGTTTGGATCGGTTCAGCTCCTTAAAAAGCTGAAACCTGTTGTGATAATGATCTGGACTTCAGTACCAGCACACCGTCAGAGGGTTACGATCAGGTGCTGTGACTCTGATGTTGAAATGTGCCGACAGTGGCGTGGACATGAGACCAGAGCTCAGAGTGTGAATGTGTGTCATGTTGTCTGCATCGTAGAAGGAGAGCTTCTTGGAGGAGCAGTTCAGGTAAATGCCAATCTTTCGAGGTCTGGCTTCAAGTGCTAGCTCTGTGGTCGTTTTGGGACTACAGGTGGAATATTTCTGGCCGTCGTAGTTCAGGAAATGATCTTTTATCCCTAGTGCCCAATAGTCCCTGAGTCCAACCTCTGTCTCCCAGTAATGTTGCCCTGAAGTGAACTCATTGACACTGAATACATTGGTTATGATTGAGGAGGCTGTGGTTTGGCCCGATCCTGTACGCATAGCCCAGTCAAAGGCACTGGAACCAGAGTTTAAACCCGTGGCAAAGTTGAAAGCTGTGTTTTGGCCGAATCCTGCAGTGGAACCATACTCTGGGAATAAGCCAGACCTTACGTTGGTGCCAAAACCGGAGGAGTGACCCCTTGATGGAGCTGGTTTGCTCTTGGGAGTGCACAACAAACTCCGCCCATCATCAGACACCGTTATATCTGCGCTATTGGTCTTGAGTGAGAGCAGCTCTGCTCGGGGCTGGATCAGCTGGAGCATCTCCTTCCACACAAAGAACTGCAGGTGGCTTTCATAAGGCCCCAAAGAGAGCGAGGCGTTCACCACTTGGAGATCGTTCGCCCTGGGCCTGAATAAGCGCTCCGGGGCCGCCCTGCTGTTACCCTCAGTCCAGCTCCTCAAGAGTCCCTCAGAGTCTTCAATCTGCAGAACCGACGTCAGCGCTCCCTCCAACTCCCTGCTCTGGGACAAAGCGGTCTCCATAGCGTCTAAGCGCTCCCTCATTCTCTCAACAGTCTCTTCCTCTTTGCATCGCAGCTCATTCTTTACCTCATCTTCTCTCTTCCTCAGAAACTGGTGCATCTCCTCAAACTGCCTGTGGATTTGTGTTGCCAGCTGCTGAGACTTCTCCGTGGTTTTCGTCATTTTCGCCCTCTGTGTGTGGGCGAGGCTCTCTGTAGCGACGATGTCGCTGCAAAGGCCCTCCATGCCCCCCTCCAGTTCCCGTCTCAGGGACGCGGCTGCTTCCTTGACGGGTTTGAACTTGTGCCCGTTGTGCCTCTCAGCGTCTCGGCATATGATACAAGCCAGCTGCTGATCTGTGACGCAGAACAGTTTGAGCTTTTCTTCATGCTCCGGGCACAGCTTAGCCGCCTGTGAAAAAATAAATAAATAATCTATACAACCATAAGAAGTAGACAGAGTCATAGTGACGTCACCCATTGCTTTGTGGACTGCTGTTTTGAAGCCTTGAGTTTGGCAATTTCACCGTCACCATCTTGAATTACGGTTGTTGCCATGTTGTTTTTTTTGCAACCAATAAATGGAAGTTACCATTTTTGGAATGCAGAGGAGTGACGTAGAGACAACGTATACAGCTCTGGTAGCATCAGCAACCTGTCAATCACAGTAGCCCCGCCCTAAAGCATATTCTGCTTTATGCTCTATTTGACTCTAAATAGACCATCATTTACTAAATGAACATCATGCTGTATTGAAGAAGACTTGAAACTAGAGACTGAGACCATAAACTCATGTTTACTGAGGTAATAAATCAAGAGAGAAGTAGAGTCATTTTCTCATAGACTTCTATACAACCAGACAGTGGTGGCTGGTGGAAAATGTTCTCGGTAGGGCTGTGCCACATCCAATCAATTTCAGCAAACATCCCAGTATGATTTAATGCAAAATAATGAAGGTATCAAAAACGCATTACTATGCAGTTAAATATTTATTCCAACACGTAAAAAAGCAGTAAATAACACTTTGACAAACACGTCAGGACATCTTATTTTTGTCACCCTCTCAGGCAATTCAATTGGTGTGAACGCACCTTTAGGATCACAACGAATGACGGCATGCATGAGCCTCCCTCAAGACACACCATCACACAAGTTGTATGAAATGGAGAGGACTACAAAAGCGACGGTGTTAGAAAATGCACCAGCTGTTGCTCTCACTGGACATCGCTGGGTAACCATAATTACCTCGGAGTTACAGTGCATTATATTGATGAACAGTGGGAGCTGCATTCACATGCTCTGACTGTCATGAAAACAGAAGACAGACATTTTGATGAAACGCGCAGAACATTTTATTCATGTTGCACAGCAGTGGAACGTTTCAAATAAAGTCAGCACACTTAGCACAGATAACTGCTACTGTGTAAAGGGAATAGGCTACTGCTGTTAAAAAGAACCTTATTTGTTTTAAAGTGTTTGCAAACCAAATGTTATTGCACTGTTGTTCATATAGCAGTACTTTTAAAATAAAAGTGCGCAATACACTACTTTTGAATTCATTATTGAACTTTGCGCATAACAATGCGATTAATTACAGAAAAATCATGCGATTAAAAATGGTAATCATTGCCCAGCACTAATAAATAATAGAACATGTTTATTCATTGAGATGCCTCTATGGACCTTGTCTGTTAGGGAAACCATAGGGAGGTAAAAATCAGGAGAAGTAAACATGAAGTGCAATTAGGAATAATGGTGTTAAATTAAGCTATGATGAGTTTCCACTGTTAATTTACCATCTTAATTAAATGTTGATGCCTCCATGACCAAGTTAAGCAAATGAGACTGAGGACAACAAGAAAAGATGTTCTTGTTGCCTAATATGGCTGCTTGACAGAGTTCTCCATGTGTGCCCTGGTGTTCTCATGTTTCCTTACTTTCTCAAACAGGTGCTTCATATCCCTCACTCCCGTTACTGTCCATGCTGGATCTGTCCCCGTTGTTTTAAAAAGCAAAATAACGCATTAGCATGACTGCATCCTAGCCAAACCTTCCTGGTGTACAGCTACTAGAGAAGCTTCGCATGTACTGCTTCCCTTTCCCACTTGTCTGCTGCCTGATTGTGAGGTCAGGCTGATCTGGGATCAGCTCTTTCACCTGCAGTTTCACCAAAGTTCTCCTCTCAAACGGGTCTTGGAGGAGTAGTGCTCGCGCTCGCCTGTAGAGACTAGTCCTGACGAGGACGCGCAGTTTAAGGCGATACACATTTTGCCCCACACTGAATGTATTTGATGACGCTGATTGGCTACATTGATTATCACACATTTATATCTTTAATCAGCAATTGGCTAAACTGCTTCACAGACCCGCCTCCTGTGGGCCATTTGTCCACGGCCCCAACGCTACTGAGACATTCAGAGAGGAGTGCAAGAAAATCATATATTTTGCGCAGATATCATATTTTATTATATACACATATTACTGGGTGCATTCCATATTTCAAAAACGCAAATATTGACAATTTGTATAATTTATTATTATTTTTTATTTTTTATTTTATTGGCCTACATGAAATGTGCGCAACGTCCCGCAATGACCAACACGTGCATGGCTGATAACTTTTGAATATCACCAACTTACCTCTGCTCCGTCTCTCCCGTTCTCTTTCTTCATCTTCTCTGCTTCTTTGGCCTTCTCAGCGAGCCTCTTCAATGTAAGAGTGGTTGGCGGACAACACAACTCCGGCACGGCTGTCTCACACTGTGGACACTGCGGACTCGGACCACCTGCGATGCAGTCTCTGCAGAAGGAGTGTCCGCAGAGAAGAGTCACCGGATCCGCGAAGATGGTCTGACAAACGGGACAGGTCAAATCCTCGGAGTACGCAGCGGACGCCATGGCTCTTCACTCGCTCTGCCAGGCTGGCTTACCCTAGTGTTGTTTTTGTAACAGTTCAGTTTCATTTCCTTCAGTTTCACTTTCCTGTAAAAAAAAAAAAAAGAAAAGAAGAAGAGGCCGCACCCCTTGACTCAGCACAACACGTTAGAGCTCAGAATGACAGCTCTCTTCTACAAACAGGGACACGCTTCTGTGTTTAA
This sequence comes from Cebidichthys violaceus, assembly GCF_023349555.1. Taxonomy (NCBI): domain Eukaryota; kingdom Metazoa; phylum Chordata; class Actinopteri; order Perciformes; family Stichaeidae; genus Cebidichthys; species Cebidichthys violaceus. The sequence continues at coordinate 16,434,023 of NW_027176816.1, forward strand.
TCACTCCACCTGCGTCATCGAGGACCACCGACACTTTGTTAGAGGGGCACGTGGGAGTGTGAGGTCGAAACTGCTGGTATACTGAGCTCAACCAGTCCTTCACGCTGTCCGCCACATTTCAATAGTTAAACATTTTATTTTATGTAAGTTTAGCTTGAGTTGGTCTTCAGTGTGTGTTTGCTTTAGTTTAAATTTTTCAGAGAAGTTTTACTTCGTTCAATGCAATTCAATGAGGCTTTATTGGAATTAAGATTAAACAATATAGAATAATGTTGCCACTTTTTTGACATACTATACTATGAATCTTGACATAAACCATGACATGTGACTTTCAAGATACTATACTATGGCGTTTGTCTACATTTTATACAATTACTTTTTAGTTGTCTTCTATTTAACATACAAAACTGACTTTTTCTGAATTTCTTCAACATGCTATGCTTTAACTTTTTCAACACATGACATTTTCAAATATACTCTATTTCGACTTTTTAACATACTATACAATGTCTTTTTTGTCACATGACTTTATTGGTTGGAATGCTGAGTCAGAGAGACAGCTGGGACCGACATTAATACTGTTGTCTTTCATTACAAAGATTTAAGAGGGCTGAAATCTAGCATGGGGCCAAGTTCTGCAGTACATCACCCAGTATTCATTAAACAATTCTAAATGGACAGAAATCAATAAGACTGACCCTCTGTTCTGCAACACAATTATTTTACTTCACAAGCCCTGAACAGTGAGACAACAAATAAGTTGAATACTGAATCAGAGTGGATTTTTGTGATTTTCAAGTGATGAAAGTATTTGAGATGATGTGGTTGTGTTAACTGTCGACACAGTGAACCCTGCACCCGAGCTTGATGAAATTCAAGTGCTATTGTTAGACGTACTAGAGAAGTCAAAGGGAAAGAGAGACAGACAGACAGAGTGGGTGAGCAATAGAAAGTGCAACCCTTGGTTTTTGAAATCATACATTTTCAGAAAGCGAGTAAGAAGTATAATGAGAGGAATATGCACAGATGTAGAGAAATGTGAAGTTACATTTTCTTTTCTAGACAGTCAGCCAATATATTTCAGTGAACCAGGAAGTGACGTGTTTACAGTGACAGGGTTGGTTGATTACTGACACATCAATCGGTTGTTAATCTGTTGACTGTGATACCTTTGTCTGTTATTTTGTCTGATGAACTCGATGATGACTTTCTGATCTTTATCCTCAATCCAGACAAAGCCAACCACAGTGGAGCAGCTGGAGAACATTGACAAGGTACTGACTAAACACTGGATCTGATTTTTGTCTTTCTTAGTCACTCAGTTTCTCTGTGTTTTCCTTTGGATTATGAGTGCAGTTGAGTGGTCCATGCATGCCCAGTTTGTATTTTAGCTTCTCACAATGAATATATACAGTTATACAATATATCAGGGGCCTTTCTCAAAAGCAGGATGATTGAATTACAGGACGATCACACTGAACGTACATGTACCGCTGGTCGTGTACTGGCTCTATCTACCTGAACAATGGTTTCAGAGAATAGCCATGGCCCTGCCTTTCTTCATATGCCCTGTGCTGTGAGTTCATTCATAATATCCCTCACAACCATCTTCAAACTATTACTTTAGTACCCTGTTCCTTCAATGCATGGTGTTTTCTTTGAGAAACTGTACAGTGTGCAAAGTGAGTTAATGTTAGTTGAAAAGTTTGACTCTGAAGCTGATTATTAAGAACATGTGCTTCTCTTCTTCTCCCTCGTCCTCAGGGTTTGGTTCATCAGGAAGTTGTTGGTCTTTCTCTTTTCCAAACAGTCAGTTGTCCGTCTGTCCATCCAGTGAACACATAACACATCTGTTTCATGGTTTGGTTAATGTTGTGACTTACCAAATGACATTTTGACGTAGTATTTTTCTAGAGTTTTTATAACCTCTTTTTGTTGGAGACTTAAACTCACAACACTGTTGTTATTGTCTCCTTTTTTTAAGATGATAAATTGGAAGATTTAAAGGTTTCCAAAAAAAAAAGATTGTGACACATTTTTCACACTCAACATTTAATATATGTGGCTTTTACTGACTTGTTTAAAGAGATGGTTGTCATGGATGTCATGACGTTAGGGAGTGTGACTGTTCAAAATGTTAAAATGCAAAATGTCATTTTTTTTTTAACATTATGCAAAGTAATATTTCTTGCCACAACAATTGTTACGTGTTAATTGCAGCTGCCTCCTAATGTTTCCTTAGTGTAGTTTCCCTTCTTATCATTTAGGTTTTGTTACAAAATGATTCAGGTTAAGTTTATCATCAGGGCTCATCTATGTTTTAACTAACGGACCACAATTCAGTGTTAAAATGACCGTTTCCCTTGTTTGTGTTTCCAGCTGGAGGAAGTGATGGAAACGGAGACGTACAAAAACGCCAAACTCATCCTGGAACGCTTTGATCCCGACACTAAGAAGAAAGCTGTGAGTGCTGTTGTCTTTTTTTGTTCTAGTTTTATCTTTTAGTGTTTTTTGGTGTTTGGATTGACTTTTGTTGGTTCTGTTTGCTGTTATGTTGTAGGAGCTGGAGTCTTGCTGCGTCCTCAGATGACTCCCAGGCCAGAACAAGGTATGACGCACATCAATACACAACGGAAAGATAAACATTTAAAGTTTGTTCAGTGGCTTTTGATGGAGCTCAGGCTATAGGTGTGCAGAGACGACAGCTACAAAAAGTAATAAATCAAAATTACATCTGAAAAAGACCAAATTCTGTGATTATTCCTCTCCTCTATGCAGAGATTGGACAGAGAGGGATGCCAATGAGAGCCATGCCGATGGGCACCCCGGGTGCAATGGCAATGACTCCCCCACCTGGAGCACGGCCCATGTTGGGACCAGGGGGCACACCTGTGGGTAAGGGGGCATACAGAGACACTTAACATCAAGTGTGATGGAGCATCACAGTTTGGACCCACACAGCACCTTGAGTTGACAGTGAGAGCTCGTCAGTTGTGTTCTTTCACCGAGGAATACTACAGGTCTCTGTCCGACTGTGAAGACTCTCAGATTCTGGATGAAGCACTAAGTCAAAGGCAACTGGAATGAACAGAAAGCCCAGTTGCCTTTGACTTAGTTGTTGTAGACATGCGTCTGTGTCTTCATCCCGTGTTGCTCTCCTTACAGAACATGTCCCTCTCTCAGCTCCAGGAGGACCACCGGAGACATCTGCTCTGTCTGCCTCCGTCCTCCAGGGGGCGATACCCAGGACCCCCTACTCTCCTCTACCAGGAGTAGGTAGGTTGAAAAGCATGTGATTGCATCTTGTCATAAAATAAACAGTGCTGTGGCTGGTTTCTACAGTCTTAGTTTGGGTTTTGTAAGACCCATGTAGTGAATATAGGCTCCAACTCTGCACATTGTACTGAGGCCAACAGAGATCAGCAAGTCTGTGAACTAAAATGTAATACCTTGAATCTGTATGAAATGTCAAATTTCTGAATTTAAAAAGATCAATGCATTCTCCTTTTTGTGTTTGTACTCATTCCCATCTGTTTTCTAAAAGGCATGCACCCACCGGGTCCTCCATTGGCAAGACCCATCCTGCCCAAAGACAGGGGAGCCGTGGACCGAGTCATTGAACACCTGGTCGGGGACGGACCACAGAACAGGTGAAGACCCTTCTGTTATTTAGCAGTCTGCAGATTCCCCACAAGGGCGTGGTGTTCAGTCATTGTCAGACCTCCTCTACCCACACAAACCTATAAGATTGGGAATCTTTAGCAGTAGAATGATAAATATACTTCTCCTGCCTTCAGGACTTGTGTGGAGTCCTTGATCAAACCCCTAATATGCTAGTTAGCTGCACCTATTGAGCTTTATGTTTCCCTATGATTGAGGAGTAAAGTACATGTCTCCTGGGGTCATCAGAGGTCCTTTGGGAAACAGGTCCTCACTGACGAAAGTAGACGAGGAAGATTAATGGAAATTAACTTTTGCTAAATGACTCCTTGAATGAAATGAACGTTGCAAAATTATTTTATCAAACAGCATCTGCCCCTGTCCCTCCTTCCTTCCTTCCATTAGATATGCTTTGGTCTGCCAGCAGTGTTTTTCTCATAACGGCATGGCTCTGAAAGAAGAGTTTGAATATCTCGGTAAGAACAGAAACACATCATTACATTTAAGAGGGAACATAATGTACATTTTCTTTACAATCTCTCCTTCTAATCTCGTTCTGTGCATCTTAATGTCACTGACTCCTGTCCTAACCGCTCGTGTTAAAGGCTTCTAGTGAAGTGCTCTAGTTGACCTTTTCTCATTAGTTTGTGTTTGATTCTTTTCCCAACGTTAATGATGTCCACTTCTACCCTTTACGTAGTTGTTAGTGAGCAAGGGGCCAGCAGAGGTGAGACACCTTCACCACCTTCAAATATCGCCATCCTCTCTGCTCCAGAAAGCGACAGAGATTTTAAGAAACTGTAACGTTAGAGTTGAGAAATCCAACTGACATGAGGTAATCTCTCAATATCTTCTATTCATATTTTTTACCAGATGAAATCAGTTGACACAATTGAATTGGTTCGTTCTAGGTGCAGGCAATCGTTTGTTGTCGTGGCGGTGCAACACAAACTAGTAAGCAGAAGAAAGTAGCTTGCAGAGCGGCGTACCAGTTCAATGCTAGTTAATATCATTTTTACAAAGGAACCTCAGCACATTTCCTTTTGTCAGACCTGTGAGCACACTAACCATGTTGCCTTATAGTGACCAGTGGGTGTAACAGTGTGATCTTGCCTCTAGCCATGGGTCCAGCTCCCAGTTTCCGGATCCAGCAGAGTCCAAAGACCCCTCAGAACCGACCTCTGCAGAATCCAGGTCCCCCTCCTCTCCCTGCACTGTCTGATCCGGCTTAATCTAGACTGATTACCTCAGAATGGATCAGTTTCCTCCGCTATAGAATCCATAACCTGGTAGATCTGCTGCCTCTAATCGCACTAAAAAGATCTCAAGGTTGAAGGACTAATTGGATGTTTTCACCAGACCTGGGTCCAGCACTGTTTCCAAATACATTTGATCTTAATCAGATAATTAAAATCAATCTGGCAAAGTTTAGAAAATCACAGAAACATAATAACTGATCTATTATCGTCTGAATTGTCCTGAATCTTTGTATTTGTTTAGCAAATGATGAATATAACCTTAAAATAGAAAATACACTTGTTTGACCCAGATCTGGTGTGCACAAAATATTCAGATGTAGTTCCTAAATTGACTGATTTGCTTTCTAATCTACACATTAAAAAACAAAAACAACAAAAAACAGTGTCATGTATTTAGTGCATAAGGTTTTATATTGTGTCTGATAATTTAACCCCCATTCAGACGAGATGTATTTGTTTATGGAAGCTTGGCAGATTGCATTGAGATTGGGAATCCTTTTCGATCCACAGTGAAACATACTAAACTTGACATTAAGAACCAATGATTCTGGTGTTGATGATAAAAAAGGGGTTTTGTTTGAGTTGAACAGACATGTTTCTGTTTTAATTTTGCGCTTGAAAGCTGTGTTGTTGGATAAGAGGAGGGAGACGTTCCTCACGCCTCTTACGCTCTCCACTCCTCCCAACCCTGACAAAGGGAATGCTGGAAATTGTCTTTGATTTTAACTCCCAACACCTAATCATGTGCTGCATTGCAAACTATTCACATTATCTGAGACTTTTTTGCTCACCCTTCACTATTTATTCTGTCTGTTCATTTGCTGGTTTTATAAGAGTCTTACTTGCATGCCTTCTCCTCAGATGAGAGAGAGTTGGGGGAAGACGAAGGACCCACTAAAGAAGTAGATAGTGAGAGCCAGGAGGAGGAGCAGCAGCAGCAGCAGGAGGAGGAGGAGCAGCAGGAGGAGGAGGAGGAGGAAGAGGAGGAGGAAGTGATTCAGGAGGAGGAAGAGGTGGAATCAGAGCAGAGTCACAGCCCCCCCCCCCCCCCCCCCCCCCCCCCCCCCGAGACCGAGTCTCAGCCTTCGTAGTTGCAGAGAGTCCAGAAGAGGACCGGGGACGTCGGATCATCGGTCCAGACAACAGGTGTTGGTACTGGCCATGATAGACAGGTGGCATTTTAATGCAATATAGGCGGACAAGCATCAACAGTTTAATTCTATTGTTCTATCTTGCAACCAAAAAGTACATCAGTCTCACTTGTTTGCAAGTTTGCTTTTATTGTCAACGGTTTGTTTTTTCACCGTCAAAAGACCGTCAGACTAAGAACACAGAGGAGATTATTTAGTGATGTGCTCAGAAAATGGTGTGTATTCTAAATGAATGAATGCATCATTAATTATACTGGAATTGATATATGATATTGCCTAAAATGATGCCAACATATGATGTCCTAAAAGTTGGATCGGGTCATGGGAAGGTGTCAGATCGATGATTGTAGTTTGAATCCTAAAGCCGTTCCTCCAGAGAGCAGTTGGCTGCTTGTAGTGCTCTATGTGGTGACTAACCTACTTCATGATGGATGTAAGTATGATTTGTTAATGACGAGTTGAGATTTGAGGTACAACTGCTGGTTCAAAAATGGTTCGTCCTCTGTTAAATCCTGATTCTTCATTTTGCTGACCCCACTCAGTGTGGTGTTTGTATATTTTGATGAATATCACAGGTTATTATTACGACGCAATTTCAAATATGTAACAGACATGTTATTTATTGTTTTGTTGGGTTGTGAGAAACGCATGAAATCAAACAAAAAGCATCTTAAGACACTCCTGTTGTGAATCAGGACCTCAAGGTTTCAAGCTACTGCTTTAGCTTTTCTTCAGCTCTTCTTTTAATCCCCCATACGAGCTCGTCAGCTGCTCTCAGATCTGCAGCTGAATCGATGATACTCACCAGAGAAAGCAGCTGCTGCAAGCCTCTACACTGATGCCTTTGTTTCCTCTTTTCTGGTTAGAAAGTTACATGCAGTCTAGCTTTTTCATTGGCCAACTTTTGTCAGCTGCAAATTATTTTCACTTATGTGTTTTTAGCAGAGGAGCATTTTTTATTGTGTTTTAAATGTGTGGTTAAAACCCATTCAGTATCACGCTGCTGCATTATCTGCGATGTCTTATCATTGTTCTTAACCAAAACATTTTTACAGCACAGGAAAAGTGAACCTCCACAATTAAATGTAGTCGTTGGTTTTTCTGAAGCTCTTTCTGATTATGAAGAATACATACATACTGATCCGCCCATACAGATTCGCACACACATATTCAAACTCTTACTTTCTATATGGTAATCTACACATACATGTATATACACATATATAGTACATGATACATAAGTGCATGCAGTGCATATATTCTCATAAATATCTAATTTGTATCAATTAGATACTCTATGGGCTTGTTTTTATCTACTTATTCTGAAAGAGTTGAGAATTATTTTTTTCGCTAGCAAGATCTCATTCGATGATGTATTCTATTAAGCCTACTGCCAGCAAGCACATTTAAAGAAATATTATCTGATTGATTGGGGTGATGAGGCACTTAAAATTAGCCTATACATTTTCCCAACACTTACGCATTTAACTTGTCTGCGATATTTTGCCATGCTTCTTGTCTAGCCCTCGCAGCGGTGGCGGTGTTAGATTTTGCCACGATTATGGTCTTGAATTCCTCATATGTGTTCATGATCATCTACTGCTCGCCAGCGGAGAAAAAAGAGGCTCTTTCTTTGAGTTTATTTGCCATTCTACTGTTAGAAAATCATGGTTTCGGTGATCGACGCTTCCCCCTTTTGAAGTAGGACGGGCACGCGCAATTATCCTGATAACTGAAGTCTGGTTAGAATTAACGAGATTGAGCGTGGATCAGCCTTTGGGAAACCGAGATAGCCTGACTTCAATCATGGGTTAATTTAAGCTGGCTAATAGGACATTTGATCGACTTAGTTGAACTACGTATGAGGAACGGGGCCCAGGTCTGGAACTAGAAACACACGTAGGCTAAATATGCTTAAAGGGATACACCAACAACACATTAAAATGTGTTTTTTTAAAATGTTTAATTTAGGATTTTCGCACTAATTGTATGTGTTTCTAGTTAGTCTTTCAACCCCTCAAAAACTCACAACAACCCAGAATTATTTGGCAAAGATTTGAGCTAGCCGTTTGAATCAGTACATCGCAGCAAAGGTGCTTTTGGACCAAAAGTTTGTTGAATGTTGAATAGAAACCATGTGATGAATTTAAAGACTCCACATTTTGACATTTTGATCTTTGATGGTACTAGTGTTTACAAGCTTTTTATCCCTGCTGTTGATGAAAACATGGTAAACGTTCTAAATATGAAGCTGTCACTTATATTTAATATTTAAAAACTCAGATTCTGCTTTATCTCATACACAGAATCTCTTCATATCTGTTTACTTTGCATTTGTAGTTTAGTTTTTGGCGAAAGGAGACTGATAGGTGACACTGGTGGGGTTACCTGCAGGGGAGAGACTGGTCATACTTGTGGTAATACTTAATCATTATAAAAATGATAATAATACAAAGCAGAGAGAAACGGCTTTCTGGAAACCTTTAAGTGTATTTAGTTTTTTTTACTAAAAAAGCAAATGTATCATTAATTTATTTGCAGCCTTGCCTGATATGTCGGAGATGTCCATGTTGGTGGGGAACAACCTCTTCTGCCGGATCTCCTGACTGGGACGCTTCATCGTCGAGAAGAACATCATGTTGGGAATGGTTTCTATGAAGACCTGAGACACAAACGGATGCATTCCTTTTATTCAGTCACACACAACACTTTCTTAAATCATCACGGGTATAGATGCTAAAAAAAACAAACAACCCTAAACTTTGCATATCCAGGCGGGCATGGTGTGAGTGCTGGGCCAGCGGTGATGCGTGTTGATGACGGTGATGATGATGATGATGGCGATAACGAACACCTTTGTGAAGAGCATGTACTTCCCGATGAGAGGCACGGCGCTGGAGGTGGAGGGGATCAGCTCCACGGTGACCAGCAGGAAGACGGTCAGACAGAGACAGCAGGACGGAGATGGAGAGAGTCATCTTTTCACCTGTAGAGACAGGGAGACGGACACTCAGGCTACTTTTACACTTTTAAACAGCTCTTATAGTAGAAATGGTGGCAAGTTATGGCTTTACAGGCAAACTGATGAGTAACTTGTGTTTTATGTATGCTCTGTTACAGAATAACAAGCTCATGTAGTACAACCACATCCCTTTGGATTTCATGTATTTTCCATGGATGAAAGTGTCCCCAAAATGGGGTGAAAATATCTGACTTCATGTGCTTTTCCTCAGTTTACACATTCATAATACCGACCTGATATTTGCCACACGTGTGAGCAAGTAAATGTGTCACTCGTACCAACTGGTGAAACGCTCATAACCTACTTTATTTAGTCACACTGTCAAAGGTTTTTTTTGGACAAGTTTCTGTATACGCCTACGTCGGTGGGCGGGTAGAAGACCAGTCCGGTGAGGAACGAGAACGACATGCAGGGAATGATGACGTCGACGATGAAGTAGAGAGGCAGACGCAGCATCAGGAAGTGGTAGGTGATGTTGAGGTATGGCGTGTCGGGGCAGCGGGTGTAGTAAACCCAGTGTTTCCAGCTCCTGTAGTCCTTCAGCACCCATTCACCAGACTCCATGAAGTTACTGAGGTCAGGCCGATCATTGTCATTGAAGACAGGCGTATAGGAGGTAATGCACCGCAGTAGAAAAAGGGCCATGAAGTTGAAGATATTTAGGGGTTACATGCTGTAAACTACAATTTTGTGACAGGAGTGATGGTTTCTAAATCTGTAGTATTTGAAACCACAGACACAAGCTTTCACACTGATCTGTCAACATAACCCTGTGAATATATATATTATATATAAGTCACACTCACTGGGTTGATGACGACCAGCAGTCCGTGGTACGTCCAGGTCCCCAGCTTCATGCTGCAGTTCTGCAGGTCGAACGGGAAATGGAGGACGATGATCTCGCAGTAGCTCTTAAAGATGGCCGGAGGGTTCCACGTTATCATCCCAGTGTGCTCCAACAGGACTTTGCCATTATCCACGAAACCGAAGTCGCCGTCAGCGCTGAGGAAGAGGAAGACGGGGACAGAGGGAGAGTGTGAGAGAAGCATGCGAGGCATTTGGACGTATAGGTGTGTGTGTGAGAGTTTGAGTAGTGTGTGTTTACTTGTTGTACAGCACCAGGTCTGGTTTCCAAATGTCGGTTGAAGGGACTCTGATCTTCCTGATGCCTCCGTATTCATCTGGTTCACATCGAGCCATTGCTGGGGTGAAAATCAGGGAAACTTGAGATAATTTTGTCTACTAATGTACTGAAGAAGCCTAGAGAGCCAAGAGCTAGAGAGGATCTAGTACAGAGAGGTCAAACGAGGTCAACCAAAATGTAATTTTGTTCCAGCTGTTCCATTGTAATTGTATATACTATATAATTATATATTTCACTTATGTTATCACTAATAGTGTTCAATCTATCCAAATACAGCAGTTTGGCATAATTTTGAGAGCCTGGATCCTCTCTGAGCTTGTTTATGTCTGTCATCCATGGGATTTTCTCGTCTGAATTCCAGTTTTTTTCTCTTCCAGGTACGATGGGTCGATTTGACCCAATGAACCTTCCATAGACGTGTCTGCGCCATTGAGACAACACAACGTGACTTTGATTGACAGAATTGTTAGCCAATCAGAATAAAAAGAATACCCGAGCGTCAAATTTCTAAAATTCGATTTGCTGAGACATATAACCCTCCCCCTTCAGCGAGCGCGCGCACAATGCCCATATGTGTTTGAATTCAAACAGAGGGCGTCCGCTGCGCAGATAGAGAGTAAACATGAACGGATTCATATTTTTTTTTTGCTGCAGAACATCTCAAAGTAAGAAGCTGATTTATGATGTGATCGATAATGCGGATTATGATGATGGCTTTGTTTTGTAAGTAACTCTGCGATGCTGTGTCTTAGCGGAATATGAAAAATATGGCTGCGACCGTCATGTTGCTAGCGATCTCTTGAGCTAACGGGTGTTAGCATTGAATGCATTTTTCAAAACGTTATTGGCATACATGTGGAGAGTGGGTCTGCCTAGGGGGCGCGATATGGATTTTGATATTTGGTATCTGGTTTGGTTTTGTCTGAGTTGTGTTTAGAGTTTGTACAAACAGCTGCCGTTTGAGCAGGTATGCGACATCATTATATTCGTTACTGAGGAGTGCACTTGTTTGGCATTATGAGTGGGTGAATTTTTGGATGTTTTTTTTTAATTTTTTTTAATTTTTAAAAAAAAAATAATTTTCGTGTGTCCCCGCCGGTGGGGTCTCTCGGGTCCAGGAGGTTTTAATGCATGACATACAACATCCTCAGTTGTACTTTATCATTAATATACAATGTACGATAAGTGACTGGTCCAATTAATTAGCTAACTAGGTAATTAATTGGACTCATTTCAGCCACGGTTCATCTGGTCTTCAGACTTTTGAAGCTAGCTGACGACCTAGAAGGAGAGCTACGAACCGTAAGGGCTAATATAACTACTTGTTATTTGAGTTGTGGTGCTTTCTGTCATCTCTGAGCCGATATGTTTGTTGTGACTGGTGTTATGTAGAAAAATGAGGTGTCTTTTGCTAACTTTATTAGCCAAACATTAGCATAATACTGCGACTGACTGGATTCCCACGCTAGGTACCGTTACTTTGTTATCTGGCCGCTGTGCCATCTTATTGTTTATTTGCATTGTGTTTGTGTTGTGCTGTTTGTGTTCTTTTTGGCCGCCGTGCCATCAAGGAGCCTGTATTTTTGTTGTGACCCTGGTTCTGCAGCAGGAGTGAAACATTGAAGACTTGAAATCCTCTTCACCTCATACATTGTGAAGTGCCATGGACGTCCTCTTTACAGCCTGAACGCAGAAGGAGTGCTACGAACAGTAAGAGCAATTTATTTTATTTGCATTGTACTTTCGTTGTGCTGTTTTGTGGCCGCCGTGCCATCACCGAGCAGTTATGGTTGTAATGATCCTGGTGCTACAGTGCAAAGGCAGACATGGCTGCAGTAGATGCTGGCTCAAATCGTGGCAGCGGCAACTATTAGAGGCACTTCCTGGGGCAAGCTTTTGTGGCAGCTGCCAACGCTGAGACTTGTGTAGTTGTACAACATGCAGAAACTCAGGACATGGTTTGAAATTAGTTAAGGAAACATTTTAAAAGATAAATTTAAAAAAGCCATGTTCAAAAAAACAGGCGAGTATGGAAGACTGATTCGCCTATGACGGGTAAGATCCCCCCTGTTAAACCTGGGGACAACCTAAGACAGGCACAGCCACGAATACTTGACCTCAACGCCAGTGTGAGAGAACGCTAAGACTTGTGTTGTTGTACAACATGCAGAAACTCAGGACATGGTTTGAAATTAGTCAAGGAAACAGTTTAAAACCTCTTGAACCCTAACCCTATTTTTTAGGCGTCTGCTCGAAAATTGCATACCCATACTATAAAGAGTATATCTCTGCAACCACAAGGTGTATTTGTATAATTCTGGTGTTATAATTAATGGAACACTTGTGAGATTTGTTCAGATATGTAAATATCGTATGTATTTTACTGGTTAAGAGTAAATGAAGATGGCACACAGCACAAATTGAAAAGTTTCAGGTCGGCCTGAAAAATAAAGCACTTTCAGGATGATTATCTCTTTTGAATGATGTAACTGCAAGTCTAAGCCTCTCCCAAATCATAGCACACTATGTGAACTGTTTCTCTGAAAAGTTTGACTTTCATAAAGTGAAGTAGAACAAAATTAGAAAGGTTTTAGTACAGACATTTCAGGCGAGGTCTCCAAAATGGTCATTTTGGCACAATGTGTGTCATTTGAAATTCCTCATGTACCAAACTATATATTTCACTTGTATATCACTAATGGCGTTTAATACATCCAAATACAGCAGTTTTTAGTTTTTTTTTGAAAGCCAGAATCTTCTCTGCACCATCTCTCTGTTGTTCTGCCTAGTAGAGGTTTTTTTTTTTTCGATTTCAGACCCCTGTGATGACTCAGGGCTATATCTCAGCAACCCATTGGTTGATTTCAGTGATTGACACCTCTTTTGACGCATTAGAGCCAATAGAATTGAGCTATATTCACGTAGAGAAGACTGACAGCACTGTTAGTCAATCAAAAAGATACATTTTTAAAAAGCCATGTTCAAAAAAACAGGCGAGTATGGAAGACTGGTTCGCCTATGACGGGTAAGATCCCCCCTGTTAAACCTGGGGACAACCTAAGACAGGCACAGCCACGAATACTTGACCTCAACGCCAGTGTGAGCAGCCTCAGTGTGCGAGAACGCTGAGACTTGTGTTGTACAACATGCAGAAACTCAGGACATGGTTTGAAATTAGTTAAGGAAACATTTTAAAAGATAAATTTAAAAAAGCCATGTTCAAAAAAACAGGCGAGTAAGGAAGACTGATTCGCCTATGACGGGTAAGATCCCCCCTGTTAAACCTGGGGACAACCTAAGACAGGCACAGCCACGAATACCTGACCTCAACGCCAGTGTGAGAGAACGCTGAGACTTGTGTTGTTGTACAACATGCAGAAACTCAGGACATGGTTTGAAATTAGTTAAGGAAACATTTTAAAAGATACATTTTTAAAAACCCATGTTCAAAAAAACAGGCGAGTATGGAAGACTGGTTCGCCTATGACGGGTAAGATCCCCCCTGTTAAACCTGGGGACAACCTAAGACAGGCACAGCCACGAATACTTGACCTCAACACCACTGTGAGCAGGCTCAGTGTGCGAGAACGCTGAGACTTGTGTTGTACAACATGCAGAAACTCAGGACATGGTTTGAAATTAGTCAAGGAAACAGTTTAAAACCTCTTGAACCCTAACCCTATTTTTTAGGCGTCTGCTCGAAAATTGCATACCCATACTATAAAGAGTATATCTCTGCAACCACAAGGTGTATTTGTATAATTCTGGTGTTATAATTAATGGAACACTTGTGAGATTTGTTCAGATATGTAAATATCGTATGTATTTTACTGGTTAAGAGTAAATGAAGATGGCACACAGCACAAATTGAAAAGTTTCAGGTCGGCCTGAAAAATAAAGCACTTTCAGGATGATTATCTCTTTCGAATGATGTAACTGCAAGTCTAAGCCTCTCCCAAATCATAGCACACTATGTGAACTGTTTCTCTGAAAAGTTTGACTTTCATAAAGTGAAGTAGAAGAAAATTAGAAAGGTTTTAGTACAGACATTTCAGGCGAGGTCTCCAAAATGGTCATTTTGGCACAATGTGTGTCATTTGAAATTCCTCATGTACCAAACTATATATTTCACTTGTATATCACTAATGGCGTTTAATACATCCAAATACAGCAGTTTTTAGTTTTTTTTTGAAAGCCAGAATCTTCTCTGCACCCTCTCTCTGTTGTTCTGCCTAGTAGAGTTTTTTTTTTTTTTCGATTTCAGACCCCTGTGATGACTCAGGGCTATATCTCAGCAACCCATTGGTTGATTTCAGTGATTGACACCTCTTTTGACGCGTTAGAGCCAATAGAATTGAGCTATATTCACGTAGAGAAGACTGACAGCACTGTTAGTCAATCAAAAAGATACATTTTTAAAAAGCCATGTTCAAAAAAACAGGCGAGTATGGAAGACTGGTTCGCCTATGACGGGTAAGATCCCCCCTGTTAAACCTGGGGACAACCTAAGACAGGCACAGCCACGAATACTTGACCTCAACGCCAGTGTGCTAGAACGCTGAGACTTGTGTTGTTGTACAACATGCAGAAACTCAGGACATGGTTTGAAATTAGTTAAGGAAACATTTTAAAAGATAAATTTAAAAAAGCCATGTTCAAAAAAACAGGCGAGTATGGAAGACTGGTTCGCCTATGACGGGTAAGATCCCCCCTGTTAAACCTGGGGACAACCTAAGACAGGCACAGCCACGAATACTTGACCTCAACGCCAGTGTGAGAGAACGCTAAGACTTGTGTTGTTGTACAACATGCTGAAACTCAGGACATGGTTTGAAATTAGTTGAGGAAACATTTTAAAAGATACATTTTTAAAAACCCATGTTTAAAAAAACAGGCGAGTATGGAAGACTGGTTCGCCTATGACGGGTAAGATCCTCCCTGTTAAACCTGGGGACAACCTAAGACAGGCACAGCCACGAATACTTGACCTCAACGCCACTGTGAGCAGGCTCAGTGTGCGAGAACGCTGAGACTTGTGTTGTTGTACAACATGCAGAAACTCAGGACATGGTTTGAAATTAGTCAAGGAAACAGTTTAAAACCTCTTGAACCCTAACCCTATTTTTTAGGCGTCTGCTCGAAAATTGCATACCCATACTATAAAGAGTATATCTCTGCAACCACAAGGTGTATTTGTATAATTCTGGTGTTATAATTAATGGAACACTTGTGAGATTTGTTCAGATATGTAAATATCGTATGTATTTTACTGGTTAAGAGTAAATGAAGATGGCACACAGCACAAATTGAAAAGTTTCAGGTCGGCCTGAAAAATAAAGCACTTTCAGGATGATTATCTCTTTTGAATGATGTAACTGCAAGTCTAAGCCTCTCCCAAATCATAGCACACTATGTGAACTGTTTCTCTGAAAAGTTTGACTTTCATAAAGTGAAGTAGAAGAAAATTAGAAAGGTTTTAGTACAGACATTTCAGGCGAGGTCTCCAAAATGGTCATTTTGGCACAATGTGTGTCATTTGAAATTCCTCATGTACCAAACTATATATTTCACTTGTATATCACTAATGGCGTTTAATACATCCAAATACAGCAGTTTTTAGTTTTTTTTTGAAAGCCAGAATCTTCTCTGCACCCTCTCTCTGTTGTTCTGCCTAGTAGAGTTTTTTTTTTTTTCGATTTCAGACCCCTGTGATGACTCAGGGCTATATCTCAGCAACCCATTGGTTGATTTCAGTGATTGACACCTCTTTTGACGCGTTAGAGCCAATAGAATTGAGCTATATTCACGTAGAGAAGACTGACAGCACTGTTAGTCAATCAAAAAGATACATTTTTAAAAAGCCATGTTCAAAAAAACAGGCGAGTATGGAAGACTGGTTCGCCTATGACGGGTAAGATCCCCCCTGTTAAACCTGGGGACAACCTAAGACAGGCACAGCCACGAATACTTGACCTCAACGCCAGTGTGCTAGAACGCTGAGACTTGTGTTGTTGTACAACATGCAGAAACTCAGGACATGGTTTGAAATTAGTTAAGGAAACATTTTAAAAGATACATTTTTAAAAACCCATGTTCAAAAAAACAGGCGAGTATGGAAGACTGGTTCGCCTATGACGGGTAAGATCCCCCCTGTTAAACCTGGGGACAACCTAAGACAGGCACAGCCACGAATACTTGACCTCAACACCACTGTGAGCAGGCTCAGTGTGCGAGAACGCTGAGACTTGTGTTGTTGTACAACATGCAGAAACTCAGGACATGGTTTGAAATTAGTCAAGGAAACAGTTTAAAACCTCTTGAACCCTAACCCTATTTTTTAGGCGTCTCCTCGAAAATTGCATACCCATACTATAAAGAGTATATCTCTGCAACCACAAGGTGTATTTGTATAATTCTGGTGTTATAATTAATGGAACACTTGTGAGATTTGTTCAGATATGTAAATATCGTATGTATTTTACTGGTTAAGAGTAAATGAAGATGGCACACAGCACAAATTGAAAAGTTTCAGGTCGGCCTGAAAAATAAAGCACTTTCAGGATGATTATCTCTTTTGAATGATGTAACTGCAAGTCTAAGCCTCTCCCAAATCATAGCACACTATGTGAACTGTTTCTCTGAAAAGTTTGACTTTCATAAAGTGAAGTAGAACAAAATTAGAAAGGTTTTAGTACAGACATTTCAGGCGAGGTCTCCAAAATGGTCATTTTGGCACAATGTGTGTCATTTGAAATTCCTCATGTACCAAACTATATATTTCACTTGTATATCACTAATGGCGTTTAATACATCCAAATACAGCAGTTTTTAGTTTTTTTTTGAAAGCCAGAATCTTCTCTGCACCCTCTCTCTGTTGTTCTGCCTAGTAGAGTTTTTTTTTTTTTCGATTTCAGACCCCTGTGATGACTCAGGGCTATATCTCAGCAACCCATTGGTTGATTTCAGTGATTGACACCTCTTTTGACGCGTTAGAGCCAATAGAATTGAGCTATATTCACGTAGAGAAGACTGACAGCACTGTTAGTCAATCAAAAAGATACATTTTTAAAAAGCCATGTTCAAAAAAACAGGCGAGTATGGAAGACTGGTTCGCCTATGACGGGTAAGATCCCCCCTGTTAAACCTGGGGACAACCTAAGACAGGCACAGCCACGAATACTTGACCTCAACGCCAGTGTGAGCAGGCTCAGTGTGCGAGAACGCTGAGACTTGTGTTGTACAACATGCAGAAACTCAGGACATGGTTTGAAATTAGTTAAGGAAACATTTTAAAACATAAATTTAAAAAAGCCATGTTCAAAAAAACAGGCGAGTATGGAAGACTGATTCGCCTATGACGGGTAAGATCCCCCCTGTTAAACCTGGGGACAACCTAAGACAGGCACAGCCACGAATACTTGACCTCAACGCCAGTGTGAGAGAACGCTAAGACTTGTGTTGTTGTACAACATGCTGAAACTCAGGACATGGTTTGAAATTAGTTGAGGAAACATTTTAAAAGATACATTTTTAAAAACCCATGTTTAAAAAAACAGGCGAGTATGGAAGACTGGTTCGCCTATGACGGGTAAGATCCTCCCTGTTAAACCTGGGGACAACCTAAGACAGGCACAGCCACGAATACTTGACCTCAACGCCACTGTGAGCAGGCTCAGTGTGCGAGAACTCTGAGACTTGTGTTGTTGTACAACATGCAGAAACTCAGGACATGGTTTGAAATTAGTCAAGGAAACAGTTTAAAACCTCTTGAACCCTAACCCTATTTTTTAGGCGTCTGCTCGAAAATTGCATACCCATACTATAAAGAGTATATCTCTGCAACCACAAGGTGTATTTGTATAATTCTGGTGTTATAATTAATGGAACACTTGTGAGATTTGTTCAGATATGTAAATATCGTATGTATTTTACTGGTTAAGAGTAAATGAAGATGGCACACAGCACAAATTGAAAAGTTTCAGGTCGGCCTGAAAAATAAAGCACTTTCAGGATGATTATCTCTTTTGAATGATGTAACTGCAAGTCTAAGCCTCTCCCAAATCATAGCACACTATGTGAACTGTTTCTCTGAAAAGTTTGGCTTTCATAAAGTGAAGTAGAAGAAAATTAGAAAGGTTTTAGTACAGACATTTCAGGCGAGGTCTCCAAAATGGTCATTTTGGCACAATGTGTGTCATTTGAAATTCCTCATGTACCAAACTATATATTTCACTTGTATATCACTAATGGCGTTTAATACATCCAAATACAGCAGTTTTTAGTTTTTTTTTTGAAAGCCAGAATCTTCTCTGCACCTTCTCTCTGTTGTTCTGCCTAGTAGAGTTTTTTTTTTTTTCGATTTCAGACCCCTGTGATGACTCAGGGCTATATCTCAGCAACCCATTGGTTGATTTCAGTGATTGACACCTCTTTTGACGCGTTAGAGCCAATAGAATTGAGCTATATTCACGTAGAGAAGACTGACAGCACTGTTAGTCAATCAAAAAGATACATTTTTAAAAAGCCATGTTCAAAAAAACAGGCGAGTATGGAAGACTGGTTCGCCTATGACGGGTAAGATCCCCCCTGTTAAACCTGGGGACAACCTAAGACAGGCACAGCCACGAATACTTGACCTCAACGCCAGTGTGCTAGAACGCTGAGACTTGTGTTGTTGTACAACATGCAGAAACTCAGGACATGGTTTGAAATTAGTTAAGGAAACATTTTAAAAGATACATTTTTAAAAAGCCATGTTCAAAAAAACAGGCGAGTATGGAAGACTGGTTCGCCTATGACGGGTAAGATCCCCCCTGTTAAACCTGGGGACAACCTAAGACAGGCACAGCCACGAATACTTGACCTCAACGCCAGTGTGCTAGAACGCTGAGACTTGTGTTGTTGTACAACATGCAGAAACTCAGGACATGGTTTGAAATTAGTTAAGGAAACATTTTAAAAGATACATTTTTAAAAACCCATATTCAAAAAAACAGGCGAGTATGGAAGACTGGTTCGCCTATGACGGGTAAGATCCCCCCTGTTAAACCTGGGGACAACCTAAGACAGGCACAGCCACGAATACCTGACCTCAACGCCAGTGTGAGCAGGCACAGTGTGCGAGAACGCTGAGACTTGTGTTGTACAACATGCAGAAACTCACGACATGGTTTGAAATTAGTTAAGGAAACATTTTAAAAGATAAATTTAAAAAAGCCATGTTCAAAAAAACAGGCGAGTATGGAAGACTGATTCGCCTATGACGGGTAAGATCCCCCCTGTTAAACCTGGGGACAACCTAAGACAGGCACAGCCACGAATACTTGACCTCAACGCCAGTGTGAGAGAACGCTAAGACTTGTGTTGTTGTACAACATGCTGAAACTCAGGACATGGTTTGAAATTAGTTGAGGAAACATTTTAAAAGATACATTTTTAAAAACCCATGTTTAAAAAAACAGGCGAGTATGGAAGACTGGTTCGCCTATGACGGGTAAGATCCCCCCTGTTAAACCTGGGGACAACCTAAGACAGGCACAGCCACGAATACTTGACCTCAACGCCACTGTGAGCAGGCTCAGTGTGCGAGAACGCTGAGACTTGTGTTGTTGTACAACATGCAGAAACTCAGGACATGGTTTGAAATTAGTCAAGGAAACAGTTTAAAACCTCTTGAACCCTAACCCTATTTTTTAGGCGTCTGCTCGAAAATTGCATACCCATACTATAAAGAGTATATCTCTGCAACCACAAGGTGTATTTGTATAATTCTGGTGTTATAATTAATGGAACACTTGTGAGATTTGTTCAGATATGTAAATATCGTATGTATTTTACTGGTTAAGAGTAAATGAAGATGGCACACAGCACAAATTGAAAAGTTTCAGGTCGGCCTGAAAAATAAAGCACTTTCAGGATGATTATCTCTTTTGAATGATGTAACTGCAAGTCTAAGCCTCTCCCAAATCATAGCACACTATGTGAACTGTTTCTCTGAAAAGTTTGGCTTTCATAAAGTGAAGTAGAAGAAAATTAGAAAGGTTTTAGTACAGACATTTCAGGCGAGGTCTCCAAAATGGTCATTTTGGCACAATGTGTGTCATTTGAAATTCCTCATGTACCAAACTATATATTTCACTTGTATATCACTAATGGCATTTAATACATCCAAATACAGCAGTTTTTAGTTTTTTTTTGAAAGCCAGAATCTTCTCTGCACCCTCTCTCTGTTGTTCTGCCTAGTAGAGTTTTTTTTTTTTTCGATTTCAGACCCCTGTGATGACTCAGGGCTATATCTCAGCAACCCATTGGTTGATTTCAGTGATTGACACCTCTTTTGACGCGTTAGAGCCAATAGAATTGAGCTATATTCACGTAGAGAAGACTGACAGCACTGTTAGTCAATCAAAAAGATACATTTTTAAAAAGCCATGTTCAAAAAAACAGGCGAGTATGGAAGACTGGTTCGCCTATGACGGGTAAGATCCCCCCTGTTAAACCTGGGGACAACCTAAGACAGGCACAGCCACGAATACTTGACCTCAACGCCAGTGTGACAGAACGCTAAGACTTGTGTTGTTGTACAACATGCAGAAACTCAGGACATGGTTTGAAATTAGTTAAGGAAACATTTTAAAAGATACATTTTTAAAAAGCCATGTTCAAAAAAACAGGCGAGTATGGAAGACTGGTTCGCCTATGACGGGTAAGATCCCCCCTGTTAAACCTGGGGACAACCTAAGACAGGCACAGCCACGAATACTTGACCTCAACGCCAGTGTGCTAGAACGCTGAGACTTGTGTTGTTGTACAACATGCAGAAACTCAGGACATGGTTTGAAATTAGTTAAGGAAACATTTTAAAAGATACATTTTTAAAAACCCATCTTCAAAAAAACAGGCGAGTATGGAAGACTGGTTCGCCTATGACGGGTAAGATCCCCCCTGTTAAACCTGGGGACAACCTAAGACAGGCACAGCCACGAATACCTGACCTCAACGCCAGTGTGAGCAGGCACAGTGTGCGAGAACGCTGAGACTTGTGTTGTACAACATGCAGAAACTCACGACATGGTTTGAAATTAGTTAAGGAAACATTTTAAAAGATAAATTTAAAAAAGCCATGTTCAAAAAAACAGGCGAGTATGGAAGACTGATTCGCCTATGACGGGTAAGATCCCCCCTGTTAAACCTGGGGACAACCTAAGACAGGCACAGCCACGAATACTTGACCTCAACACCACTGTGAGCAGGCTCAGTGTGCGAGAACGCTGAGACTTGTGTTGTTGTACAACATGCAGAAACTCAGGACATGGTTTGAAATTAGTCAAGGAAACAGTTTAAAACCTCTTGAACCCTAACCCTATTTTTTAGGCGTCTCCTCGAAAATTGCATACCCATACTATAAAGAGTATATCTCTGCAACCACAAGGTGTATTTGTATAATTCTGGTGTTATAATTAATGGAACACTTGTGAGATTTGTTCAGATATGTAAATATCGTATGTATTTTACTGGTTAAGAGTAAATGAAGATGGCACACAGCACAAATTGAAAAGTTTCAGGTCGGCCTGAAAAATAAAGGACTTTCAGGATGATTATCTCTTTTGAATGATGTAACTGCAAGTCTAAGCCTCTCCCAAATCATAGCACACTATGTGAACTGTTTCTCTGAAAAGTTTGACTTTCATAAAGTGAAGTAGAACAAAATTAGAAAGGTTTTAGTACAGACATTTCAGGCGAGGTCTCCAAAATGGTCATTTTGGCACAATGTGTGTCATTTGAAATTCCTCATGTACCAAACTATATATTTCACTTGTATATCACTAATGGCGTTTAATACATCCAAATACAGCAGTTTTTAGTTTTTTTTTGAAAGCCAGAATCTTCTCTGCACCCTCTCTCTGTTGTTCTGCCTAGTAGAGTTTTTTTTTTTTCGATTTCAGACCCCTGTGATGACTCAGGGCTATATCTCAGCAACCCATTGGTTGATTTCAGTGATTGACACTTCTTTTGACGCATTAGAGCCAATAGAATTGAGCTATATTCACGTAGAGAAGACTGACAGCACTGTTAGTCAATCAAAAAGATACATTTTTAAAAAGCCATGTTCAAAAAAACAGGCGAGTATGGAAGACTGGTTCGCCTATGACGGGTAAGATCCCCCCTGTTAAACCTGGGGACAACCTAAGACAGGCACAGCCACGAATACCTGACCTCAACGCCAGTGTGAGCAGGCTCAGTGTGCGAGAACGCTGAGACTTGTGTTGTACAACATGCAGAAACTCAGGACATGGTTTGAAATTAGTTAAGGAAACATTTTAAAAGATAAATTTAAAAAAGCCATGTTCAAAAAAACAGGCGAGTATGGAAGACTGGTTCGCCTATGACGGGTAAGATACCCCCTGTTAAACCTGGGGACAACCTAAGACAGGCACAGCCACGAATACTTGACCTCAACGCCAGTGTGAGAGAACGCTAAGACTTGTGTTGTTGTACAACATGCAGAAACTCAGGACATGGTTTGAAATTAGTTAAGGAAACATTTTAAAAGATACATTTTTAAAAACCCATGTTCAAAAAAACAGGCGAGTATGGAAGACTGGTTCGCCTATGACGGGTAAGATCCCCCCTGTTAAACCTGGGGACAACCTAAGACAGGCACAGCCACGAATACCTGACCTCAACGCCAGTGTGAGTAGGCTCAGTGTGCGAGAACGCTGAGACTTGTGTTGTACAACATGCAGAAACTCAGGACATGGTTTGAAATTAGTTAAGGAAACATTTTAAAAGATAAATTTAAAAAAGCCATGTTCAAAAAAACAGGTGAGTATGGAAGACTGATTCGCCTATGACGGGTAAGATCCCCCCTGTTAAACCTGGGGACAACCTAAGACAGCCACAGCCACGAATACTTGACCTCAACACCACTGTGAGCAGGCTCAGTGTGCGAGAACGCTGAGACTTGTGTTGTTGTACAACATACAGAAACTCAGGACATGGTTTGAAATTTGAAATTAGTTAAGGAAACATTTTAAAAGATAAATTAAAAAAAAAGCCATGTTAAAAAAAACAGGCGAGTATGGAAGACTGATTCGCCTATGACGGGTAAGATCCCTCCTGTTAAACCTGGGGACAACCTAAGACAGGCACAGCCACGAATACTTGACCTCAACGCCAGTGTGAGAGAACGCTAAGACTTGTGTTGTTGTACAACATGCAGAAACTCAGGACATGGTTTGAAATTAGTCAAGGAAACAGTTTAAAACCTCTTGAACCCTATTTTTTCAATATATCATACCCATACATGTATACCCATACTAAAAAGAGTATATCTCTGCAACCACTAGGTGTATTTGAATATTGTTGGTGTCATAATAAAAGAAACACTTGTGAGATTTTTTCAGATGTTTAAATATCATTATGTATGTTACTGGTTAAGAGAAAACGAAGATGGCACACAGCACAAATTGAAAAGTTTCAGGTTCGCCTGAAATAAAATGCATTTTCAGGATGATTATCTCTTTTGAATAATGCAACTGCAAGTCTAAGCCTCTCCCAAATCATAGCACACTATGTGAACTGTTTCTCTGCAAAGTTTGACAACTTTCATAAAGTGAAGCAGAACAAAATGAGAGGTTTTAGTACAGACATTTCAGGCGAGGTCTCCAAAATGGTAATTTTGGCACAATGTGTGCCATTTGAATTTTCTCATATACCAAACTATATATTTCACTTTATTATCACTAATGGCATTTAATACATCCAAATACAGCAGTTTTGGCTTTTTTTTGAAGGCCAGAATCCTCTCTGATATGCATGTGTTGAGGACATCTCTGACTCCACCCATGCAGAAAATTAAACAATCTTACTGTACCAATTAAGAAATATGTCATCGTGAAAGTCATATATTTGAACAGAGAAAATGTCTAACTGTACAGTAAAATTGTCAGATTTTTAGCATGGTTGTTGTCAAAGATGTCTTGAACACATAAATCAGTCATTGTCTGGAATTATTGAGAAAACTCTTTTATAACACTTCAAATATTCAGTTATTAGATATTTTCTTGGTACAAATATATGACTTTTACTTTGAAATATTTCCTAATTGGTACAGTAAAAATGTCTGACTACAACTACAACTTCTACTACTACTACTACAAATATCACTACTGACATTTTTTAAGCCACAGAAACAGTTTGAATTTCAAAATGTTCAGCTCTTTCAGGAGAGGGATGATATGACTTTTCATAATTGTAATCTTTAAACTTTTTGAATTATTAAGCTTTTTGCAATTTGTTTTAAATGGGATATCTATGGAGAAAATCTTCAAATCCTGTTAAACTTCTTCAACTTTCAAAGCCTTCTTCTTTCTCATATTTTCAGCTACTGACACTATAGTTAGACGTTTCAATTAGAAGGGTTTTCAGCATTGCAGTTTAAATGTTTTCGGGCTTCAACATTTTTCAGACAGGTAGTCTCCCATTTCTGTATTTTCAGCAATGTTTTTGCATTTCATTTCAGCTTTCAGCATTCCAACACATTTTCAACAGGAAATGAAGCATAAGCGCAAGTTCAGTCAGGAAGACAAACATTCGTAATCTCTGTCTGTCCTCTCCTTGTAATTACTCTATCAGCTGATTGGGGGCGTGCACTGTTAAGTAACCAACCAGATTCTGCACACTGTTTCCTTAAGCCAATCACATCATTGCGGTCAAACTTGAAAAAGTCTTCTCCTCTCTGCTGCTGTCAGTTGTCATTTCAGTGTTAAGCAGATGCGACACTCCTCCACCCCAGTCACCTCCAGTCAGCATCACAGTCATGCTCCTGATTCATCATCAGGTTGCAGCAACGCCTTTCACCACCACCACCAGTGTCTGGACTCCAGGGGGATTAGGCCTATTGGACCTCAGTATCCCTACCCTCGGTGATATTACTTCAGGATGGAGTCCAATCGCCAAAGACTTTGCACTTTTCATATTTGTTGCTTGTATAATAAATCATTGTTAAATTATAAAACAAGTCTCTCCT
This sequence comes from Cebidichthys violaceus, assembly GCF_023349555.1. Classification (NCBI taxonomy): domain Eukaryota; kingdom Metazoa; phylum Chordata; class Actinopteri; order Perciformes; family Stichaeidae; genus Cebidichthys; species Cebidichthys violaceus. The sequence continues at coordinate 16,459,290 of NW_027176816.1, forward strand.
GATTGAAATGCATTTTCTAGTTTCAATATATTATGCTGTTGCGGCTGCAACTACCTATACGATCAATCAGGCACAGTGAAGGTGATGTTTCCCAGTTCTTTTAAGTAATATAATAATATCAGGATATGAAACAAAGACACTCGTTTTGGCCTACTTTAATTTTCTAGGTTGAGCGCACACAGTGAAGGAAAATGTAGTTAAGGTTGATAAAAGTGTGAACAACTTTCCTGTCAGTTTCTTGTAGCTGACCATCCTTCTGGCAAAAGACTGAGCTGCTGCATCACACCTGCTTTAGCGCCATTTGTATCATATTTGATACGTGAGTTTCAGAGACCTCTACGTAATTAACATGTTAACATGAGCAATACTTTCCTGAAAAAACGGTTGTATACAATCCTATACATGTCTGATACCATCTGGTGGAGTTTCCATGCACTGCAGGCAGTAGCAGGCTTTTAAATTCCATTTCCAAAATGGCAGCCGTCACAAAGTGACTCTTTCGTTTTCGGCAGGGAAATCGTTGCTAATTTTGAAACCGTTACGGTAAGAATAACATTTATAGTGTTACTAATATTTCAATATGACTATTTACTGTATTGAAGCAAACTATAATTACTTCATATTTCGTTCCTTATTTTATAGTAAAATCGTGTTGAAAACATAGGTATCAAATATGATACAGCAGATTTATAAAGTAATAATTCACCTGTAAATCCTTGTATCGTATTTCATTATGCACTCTGGATTATGCCATATCACAATGCCAAATACACTGTTTTGGTCATTTAATTAAAGTAATTAAAGGTAGTAAGATAAATTGAGTGAAAATGTATGTTTTTTATGTATAAAAAAGAAAATCCTTGGCTATCATAACCTTTTTTTATATTGTTAATTAATGAATTAATTAAAAAAAAAGAAATTCAGAGTAAACAATCAGTTGCAAGCAATGCACAGGCAATCACTTCTCCCATGTCTACTGTGGGAAATGTAAAGTCCATCTTTGCCTGAACAAGGACAGAAACTGTGCTTTTCCTGCCACGAGGCGAAACAAACAGGTTGTAAAAAGGTTGCTGTTTGGGAAAAAATAAGAACCAAACCAACTGAAATGTTCCAAATGTTCCAAAAGCAATGAAAATCATTAATTATTGTTTCTAAAATAAACATTGTTGTGATCAATAAATTGACAAATATGCCTGATGTATCAAATGTGATACAAAAAAAAAATCATATATGTAAATACAATTATTTTTTTTATTTATTTTTTTTACTAAAGGTCCAATAAACACTTCAATATAAAAAAATCTGAATTTTCTGAATATTATATGATGTGTCAGGCTTTACAGGGTTAAGTAGATTAGTCTGAACAATTGGCCATTGACTGTGCCATTCTACAACAGCCAGAGGGGTGTTCCACTACATCTGCACCACAGAGGAGGGGAATGTCATGATATATGATGAAATGTGATTTAATTTTTCAAATTACTATACTATTTCCACGTACTATACTATGACATTTGAGACTTATTTGGGCATACTATACTATAACTTCTTTTGACATGCCTATACTATGATATTTTTGTGACTTTTTTCAACATGCTATACTATGACTTTTTATGATTTTTTTTGACATACTATATTATGACCTTTTTCAACATGCTATACCATGACTTATTTGACTTTTTCATGATTTTTTCAACATTCAATGTTATGACTTTTTTTCAGCATTTTATGACATTTTCTAAAATTTTTTACAACTGACTTTTTTTTTTTTATATTTTTCAACTTTTTTTTCACATTGACGTTTTAATTACTTTATTTTAGAAATACTGTATTACTTTTTCGACATACTGTACTGTGACTTTTTGTTGACTTTAGACTAGAATGTTTTTACTTGACTTGATACTATGTTTTTCTATATATATATATATATATATAATCTTACTTTTTCTGTAACAGTATATCAGTTTTTTGGAATGACTTTTGCGACTCAATATACTATGACTTTTATATATACTATGGCTTTTTTGACTTACTATAGTATGAATTTTTGACAGACGTTTTTTTACATACTATACTATGACTTTTTGTGACCGATATTGAAATACTATAATAATTTTTTCACGTACTTTACTGACTTTTTTATTTATTTCTTTAACACCATACTATGACTTTTTGCCATTCTATAGTGTGACTTTTTATAACTATTATTAAACAAATGTATCGTAATGCTAAATATGTCTGCTAGCTGTGTAAATATCTAATGTTAGCAAAAGAACATATAAAAACATGAATGCAATTACAGCCCAATCTGCTTTCCTACATCCAATCAATGTTCACGACACTTCCAAACGAGGTTGGGGGTCAGGTGAACATGCCATGACAATTTTAATATCATCATCTTGTTACATTCACTTCTATCTCAGTGGTTAAATAGCACCCGACTGGAGAACTAGCACCACCAGCTGTTTATCTTAATGAACCAACACCTAATACTAACATGGATACAATTTGCTTTAATTCACATTTTCTTTGTCCATTGTTCAGAATATTGGATAAAATTTGTGCTAAATTTTCATTGAAACCTGGTGTCATTATTGATACTTCCACCTGACGGCATCAAAGTAAGAAGTCATCTGATTCTTGGCTGATAAATGTGCCAAAGTAACAGGTATGTTGGTTTTTATTAAAATATAACTGTTCATAGCCACAAAATCACATTAACAGTCACCAAATATTTGTCACATATTTGATTCCACACATAGCGCACACATAGGACATAACATGTGGAAGCTCAGGTGACAGTGAACACAGCAGGATTACAAAATAAAGGTATCTTTAAAGCCTCTAAACTCATTATGTGGCAGTGTCAACATTGAAGTACAGTACAAATTTTTGCTAACAGACAGCAAAAGAGAAAAGACTGTTGCAACATTTAAATTAAGCTATTACGTCGCATCTACATAGTTGTAGATGAAATTAGACAGAGTTGACATTAACTTTGTTGTAAGGCAACCGTAGACTACTATTAAAGGAAAAGGTGCAAGTTTACAATCAGTTATTTTGCCTTCACTCTGTCAAATACTTATTGACAGGGCTAGATGATAAACCACAATTTTCAAGGGAATAGTTTGACATTTTGGGAAATAGGCTTATTGTCCACCTCGCCAAGAGTTAGATGAGAAGATATTCTCATTTAAGTCTTGGCAATTAAGTGAAAAAACATAATTTCCAAAACATTGAACTTTTTCTTTAAATTACCACATTACTAACCTAAATTAAGTCGTTATTAAAAATGTACATGTAGCCATACATTAAATTAACCAGTAAGTCTAGAATGTTTCACTGGTCATACTGTAACTACTTATGACAAACAGAAGTGAGATGATACAATAAATAATGATTAAAGTGAACACTTGATGATAAAGATATATCATCCAGCTCCACTGATTAAGACACACTCATGTGCTGGTACAACACAACCATAGCTGTGGTCTAATTCTCACAGTATCACAGGTAACATAGATTTCAGAGTGATATTAACTGTGATTCCAATGGTACATATCTTTATTTCATGACTTTCTAGTGTAGAAAGTACTGTGTAACAGTGTCACAATAAAAGCTTTTACCAAAGCCCCACTAAGACTGAAATACCTGACATGACAGATTAATTTTGGACAACACGGGCTGTTTTAGAAATAGCTCAGATTTCAATGTTAATGCGGTTTGTCTCTAAAATTAGGTTTTACTAGCAATCTGACATAATTGTTTCATGTGACGTAATGAGTGCATTTACACATACATTTTGAGAAATCGTGTTTTGAGATTAAGCTCATATACACATCAAGAAATGAGAAATGCCCAGTCTACTTCAGACTATGATCTCTTAATACTGTGGTACTTATTGTAATCTTCTGTGTTCATGTAAGACGAAACAATGCAAAATTGGGAAATCAAGACGCTTAAAATTACTTTATATGACAGTTAAAAATCGGTCTCAATTTGAACAAAAAATCTGAGTGCATCCCAGGGCTTTATGAATTTGCTTCATAAACGTAGAGTAAGAAGAAGTAAAAGACTGGAGGGAAAAACAAAGGTGAATTCTGAATTCCCAACGGTCTCATTCATGTGAATGACGCAAGGGGAATATTAGCTTTGCCATCTGTCTGAACACATCTTTGAGACCAACATGTTCATGTGTATGCATTCACTGCTTGAATGATGAGGTTTTATGGTTTCTGATGATTTCATAATGAACAGTAAGGCTTTGTGGACCTTCCATTAAAGGGACCTTATATCAAGTAGTGAGGGATTCCCTGCAGCTACACGGGCTGTCGGGTAAAAACAATGTAGAAATAGTCTGCAATCATTGCTTTTTGTTTTACATACATTGAATGGCAGCTCAAAATTTGGACTATTGAGACTGTTACACAAATAGTGAGAGGTGTGGACACGTTTTCAGGGCTTCACAGTGCTTTGGAACATGATGGTTTGGGCCTTTGAACAATTTCTGGTACGATGTAGAATCTCATCGCTTATAATTATCAGTGCATAATGACTACATATATGGTCAACATTGAGTTATAATCTGTTTGTGACTTCCAGGAAATTTGTTTAACTATATGAAAAATAGTTTGCCTTACAAATGTGTAATTTTAGTGAAAACTTTTTAATGAGAAACAACAAAACGGATCTAAAAAGAAAGCTGTGTAGTTATCGCATTGTGGCTTTGAGTCCGCATCGGGTTTGGTAATCTGTAGGCTATAGGACTCGTCACTTACTATATTCTATAAACTCGGAACTGTAAGAAATAAGCAAAGTTAAAGTTACTTTCCCTAAACAAACTAGTTCAAATGAATAAGAAAGCTGAGAGAAAAGATTGTTTTGGTAGAATACTGTACAACAGTTCCTTGAAGATAATCCAATGGCACTTTATCTGCACTTTTTTCAGGTTTATGCTTTTTTGGGAGAATAAAATAATCAGCCTAAAAAGTCATAACTTTAAAGCATTATTACAACCTCTATTTAGGAGTTAGAACAGCTTGCCTTCCAGCCTGAGAACTCTGAACCCTTTTTCCTTAATTTTACTGCAGTAGTGTTTGCAAGTGACACATGTATTACATTCCATGTCTGTATGTGCAAAGAAAAGCAATATATTGATTACATGTTAGACATTCTGGAGACAGTTTCTGTGATGCATCATCGGGATTTTAGTCAGTTGTGTTTTTTTTTTTTAATCAGGACAAATATGTCCTCATCTGTTTTGCATTTTGGTGTCTTGCATTGCAATTGAACTGAAAGAAGTGCAGAGGATAAAACAGCTGTCAATGGTTACAGGGATACGGGTTGTAGAACTGCAAAGTGATTTGTACATGAACAGATCCAATTTCAAACCCTTCAAGAAAAAGTTCCACATTTTGTGAAATGTGCTTATTCACTCTCTTGTTGAGAGTTAAATGAAACGATTGATACCAATGTATGTGTTGAAAGTATGATATAAAACCCGCAGCCGGCTAACTTAGCTTAGCATTATGAGTGGAAACGGGGAGACCGTTTTGTCATGTCAGAATCCGGGCAAAATCTGTCTCTAAAGCTCTCTAATATGTTATATCTTGTTTGTTTACTAACTAAATCTGTCCCATTTGGAAAAACTGTCTATAAAAACTCCAGTAATCGTGTTACATTCATCAACCTCCACAACCTCTCACATTAATGAGGTTGTGGAGCCCAGCCAAACGTGGATCCGATCTATCCACATTCAAACAAATGACCGCTAACGGACCAGAGTTGTTCAGTCTTCCTGCTATGACGTGAAGCTGCTAAAACTTCCTCTGATGAAGCCAAAGAGATGATGTCGTGAGCACAGAGCCACCAAACTCACATTTAGTGAAAACTAAAAGACAGATAAAGAGGAATGATTGAACAATAAAAATGTTCAATGGATTGACGGACAGAGAACTATAACTTCTACATACTTTAGAGTCCTCAAATGAAAGAATATGGTTGGCTGGGCATGTGTTCCTTCGACCAGATGGATGGGTGTAAATGAGTGGGTGTCACCTTTGCCACCGCTCCGTCATTGTAAAGGTTTGATTTTGCGACCAAGAACAGATTTCTCGGTGTGAACTGGCCCAGTGATAACCATCAGAAAATGCTTTATTGTCCAATCAAAAGCATCTCCGTGTGAATGTAACAAAATTGGTGCAACGAGAAAAGTGGCTGGCTGAGAGTTCAGGGTAAAGAGGGAACATTCAGAGACCCAGGCTCTGAACCAGCGAGACGCAGCGGAAGCAGAGGGCCAGAAAGCCCGTGCCCAGCAGGTCCCCCAGGGCGGTCAGGTAGGGGATGGAGAAGTTGTCAGGGTCCAGGCTCCGTCTCCACATCATACGGATGATGAGGTCAGCAAAGTAAAGGAGGATGGCCACCTATTGGGATAAGAAAACTGAGCTGAGAAGTCTGTGATTAGAGGAAAACAACAAATGGATATAAAGGCGGCAACCTCCGGGTCTGAAAAGTGAAGCCCCTGCAGAAGAGCTTAAACCTGCATTCTTTCTAATGGTCAGGAGGGGGCGATTCCTCTGGTTGCAAAGATAAGTCTGGTTGTATAGAAGTCTATGAGAAAATGACTCCTCTCTTGATTTATTACCTCAGTAAACATTGTAAACATGAGTTTATGGTCTCAACCTCTAGTTTCAAGTTTTCTTCAATACAGCATGATGTTCATTAAGTAAATTATGGTCCATTTGACCGGTCTGGGATTTGGCCATGTTTACTTTAACTTTAACCCTTTCACGGTGTGTTTTCACTTCTGTTCTGGTTGCAAAAGCCAAAATGGCAAAACCAAGTCCACAAACATTCATGGTGACAGTGTTAATTTTACAGTCTACGGATAAAATCCCCAGCATTTTAAATAACACACCGACCCTAAACAGTGTCAACAATTGTATTCCATGAAAAAACTATGTAACAATTAACCACTTATGTATAATCAATGGTGTTAAATAAAATCCAGTTATCTCAATATGAGCTTCCTATGTATCCTCCAAGCAGTGAACTCATTCAAGGTCCCAGTCGGCTGGAATCGGGCAGATATAAAACATGAGATCTATTTGAACCTGCGAGAGATTATGGAGATTGCCAGACAATCAACATCTTAATTTTGTGCAACACAGACAGATACTGCGAGTAAATGAGAGTCATGTGAAACTTCAGTGCCATTGTCAGGGATATACAAATAAAAGATTTATTTCCTTCTATTTCTTGTTGGCGGGACATGACCACGTCTCACAAAATGTGAGTGTGAACCTGCGTCGGCTTACCTGTAGCAGAGCAGCACTCAGGTAGCAGGCGATGAAGGCGACAGTGATAGGCGCCTCCTCTCCCTGCAGCAGAGAGATGGCGTAGAGGAAGACCAGGTGACCGGGGACAACCAGCATCAGGAGCACCCGCGCCGACTTGGAGTTCACGCCTGGCGGACACAGAGGAGTGAGTACTTCACAGGCAGCGGTACTATATTTTAATGATATGATCCCTCGCCGTGTACTCAGTCCTGTCCTGCTGTGTTGTGGCGTTCAAATAAGGAGCCGGCCCAACACCTATTTAACGAGCGCCTCAGGGTATTCTACCGCGGGTTGAGTCCATTCACTTCCTAAAAAGGACACCGACTCCAGAAAAAGGTCTCTCTGGTTATCAAAAATGATATCCAATGTTCTTTAATCCCCAATTCTATCTTCAACGGATGATTACACTACTGAAAATTAATATGTGTTCTCCAGACTAACTAATGTCACATAATCAGAGATAATAACAGTACATCTGCATTATTTTGGTGACTTGTGGGAAGCGGAACAAGCTGAAATCACAACATCTGTCATATCATCAACTTGTAAAGTTGTTTTTGCAAACCGTTGGCGAGTGTCTCATCCAGCTGACTCAGATCAGCATTAGCATTTATTTGTCTCTTTTGACCACCTGACAAATGGAAGCAAAATTTCAACGTCTTACCCCGTTGCAAAAAAGAACAAAGATACTGTGAAAAAGGACTTGAGTTTTTCAAATTAAATGACACGCATGTGAATTGCGGATTAATTACAGAGCTTAACAATCATCGTGTGAAATAAAGTGATCGGCCAATTTTCAGTAAAAATATGCGATTGGGAGATCAGCATTAATGACTTATAGCCGCCTACCCCTGATAATGCTACACAGTAAACAACTAGTCTGAGCTAGATAACGTTGGCAGCACTGCAGCCAACAGCTAGCATACGGAGGTTCCATTGAGTTACATCCTGATGCATTCATGCAACATTCAGTAAAAAAGTGATTCATTAGAGATGAATTATGAGCTGTTTAACTTCCTAACACTAGCTCTAAACAACTGATAACGCATCATTAAAACTACTAATGCACATTTTGTGTATTTTTTTGCAAATAACTATGAAATGACTATAAGAAGGTCTTGTATACCAGCATCTATAAAAAAAACAACAATATGGCTCATTGACAGCAATCGTTTATTTATTATTTTTATGTTCATTCTGTTAATGTCTTCTCCTTTACTGAAGTATCACAGTTGAGGAAAACGTTTCTTTTCTGTAATTGTTTCTACATAAGTTTACATGTGGGTCACCGAACTTTGGCCACCAAATTCAACGAGCTTGGCGGCCCGCGGGGCCATTTCTGACAAATGTCAGCGTCTAATCCTGCTATGTACACAGATGGCCGAGTTACCTGAGGAGAAGAAGGTGATGCAGGGATTGGGCCAGTGCTGCCTCATCTTGTAGGGCAGCACCCCTGGGATGCTCCAGAAGTGCAGGTAGGTTGAGATCCTGCTGGCCTGGATGGCCACCAAGTTACCACCCACTCCTACGCAGGGCAAGGAAAGACAGGGGGCAGACTTAGTTTGTGTCAAGGTGTCTGATCCGTTTGACAAGTCATTTGCAGATTTGCGACGTTCTTTAAGGCAACATAAAAAAAAGGCTCCCTAGGGTTAAACATGACAGATGCGAGTTTATATTTTATCCTTTCATTCTGGTGCGATGCAAGCCTTTTTATTCGCTCCTCAAAAGCCACATTTCCTCTGAATACAAAAGAACATTTCCAGATCCAACAGGGTTCTTCAAAATCCATTTCTCTATTGCTGTTGACTGGGGCATGTGTGTCTAATACAGTTACACGAAACACATTTTCAAGTTCTTAACCCGAAAAAACCAGCACAGATTTTTGCTGAATTGGAAAGGGCTCGAGGGAACTTTTAGTAAAAAACAAAACAAAAAAAAGTGTGGGAAAATGGGAAATTCAAACCAGATTGTCAAATTTAGAATTTAGTGAGAGAAAGATTGAGAAAACAGTGGAGAGATGGGAAGAGACAAAATGAGGCAGAAATCTGAAGGTCAGCTGTGCCAGGACACTTGGGGTGGACCATTAGTGGTTCGTATCGACGACTCAGCGGATCCCTGCATGCATCACCTCACAGCCCAACCACTTATTCTCCAGGCGGTTTATTTCTTCTTCTTTTTCATCTTTCTAAAACAGCATTATGGGGGTGAAAATCCAATTTAGCTTCCTCTCCTCTTCCTCGTTCCCTCTGCTCCTGGTCACTTCCTCTGCTCCGTCTCGCCCTCCATTTAGGGTTTGCAGTGAACCGCCTGCGGACTAAGATGATCTCTCTTCTCTTACTCAACGCACTTAATGTGACTTTTGATGGGCACCAACCACATGGCCCACGTGTGCGAAAGACTAAGTACAATAGTCTACAATTTGCACAATAACCAAGTCGTCGTGCTCTTCTTCATCGTTTCAGCCATCACATGCAAAATGATCCATTCAGTTATCAAAATCTGTCAGACAGACGTGTATATTCCATAAATATTCATAACATGGTGGTACCGTACATACTGTGAGGAGGTACAACTTGTTTGTTTACTGAACTACTGCTGCAATTTTTCCTTTTGTGTCAAATGTTCTGTTCACTGTATCATTCTTTAAATGAAAGGTTTAGGGTGACTATTCCATTTACAGCACAAACTGGTCCCTACTGTTGAAATTGGAATCTAAAAAGCTCAGTGCCATACACAATAGCATTCAGACAGGAGAACAGAACAGAGGAACATTTCCAGGGTTGACTGCCGAAAAAAACATCCAAACATTATGAACAGTACGGTGAACAAGTTTACTGACCCAATTACAAAGTGTTGGAGGAGCTCGACTGAAATGTTTGGGGAGAGTTACTACCTTTTGCAGCAGAGTTGTGAAGTTCCATCAAACAGTTGTGACGTTTGCACTTATAGTTCAGAGAATGTTGAGACCGTTTCAACAAAATGAGGAAAAACTGTAAACTGCTTGCTAAACTCCCTCTTAGTTACCGTTGCTACGCTTTACCACTTAAAATGTTTAGTAAGTTTTGAAACAGTAGCCGCGTTTCAAGTCAACTGTCAAGCGGAATTTTAATCAAATTCTTGAAATGTTGCATGAAAGTTTTATCGAGTTCTCCTGTTTCCATACAGCTGTTGTAATGGCGTACTTCAAAATGCGCAAAAATATGTGAACGTGAGCTCACTTCAGCTCATTGAGTTTGTTTCAGGCTCTTTAAACAAGAGCCGCCGCTAAAGGGATTCAGAAATGCACTTGATGGCTACGTACATGAAATAATGAAATAAAAAAATAGTGCTAAACGTCCCAGTCGAAAAGCCAGAATCCTCACCAGCTGATGATCCGTGTACAAACTAGTAGTAAATAGAGGAACAGAACAAAAACCCTGTTTTTCAAATTCATTCCCTCTGCAGTTTTCAATTCTGACTTCACCAAATCCACAAAGAAAAGTCCACAAAGAAGAGTCCACTAGGGTCCGTGCAGTCTGAGATGATGATGACTCTGAGCCAGTGCTATGTAGCTTTTAAGGACGATGTGACAGGACTGTTGAGTTTGTGTTGTCGCGTAGAGGGACTGGACGGACCTTTGTGGGACCGGACCTTCCCAAAAGGTCAAAGAGATGTGACGAAAGACTGAACATTGAGACTTTGTTCAAAAACATGTTGAAAGCCCACTGGAAGACGCCGTATGCATACTAAAGAGACTTTATAACGAACTTTGTAAATGACAACCGTTTGGTTCTTCTCTTCTGAACGTGTTTTGCTATATTTTGTTTTTGTTTGGTTTATGTGGTTTGGATTTTGTTGTCTTTTGGGGTTTTTCGTGTAAATAGCGATAAAAGAGTTGTATTTAAAAAAAACCCAAAAAAAACGCATTCACTCCTGTTTTTAGCTAAATATAATGTCAATATCAAAGCAATTGTGATGGCTTCTCTTATCACGTTGGTCACATACCCTCTATGCATTGCCGTACAAACATCTGTCACTGCAAACAACCAATAAAATGGCTGAATGATGTCTGTGGCGTCATTTAGCTTTTTAAGGGCTTACCGTTGATGACGGGCGTGAAGACAGCCATGCCCTTAAAGTTGGGATCGCTCACTGTCTTGTCCAGTATAAGACCTCCGAAACTGGGAAGCACAAACACAGAGGGGAATCAGACCCACATGCAGTCACTGCCAGCGGGTTTATTTCCCAGCCTGATGTCAGAATGGAAGAAAGATAATCTTGTTTTCAGCTAAAGGGCTGATATACTTTCTCACTGAACATCTACTACAACCGGCTCAGATTAACCTGCTTACATCATTTAAATTAGACTGTATCTAACGACACACTTCATTTTTTATTAACTCCTCTGTTCAAAAATGAAGTTCACTGTACACACAAGTTACAAATTGTGCTAAATACGATGATGTATGAATTAATAGTTAACTAAAATAATTTAAAGTAAATACCTGCTAATGGACATGGCTACTATAACAGGCTGCCACCCCGAGCGGAGAACCTCCCTGATCTGAGGGCTCTGTCGGGCCACCACCACCCACAGCGGGATCAGAGCCAGGAAGACCAGACACACCAGGGGGGACAGGTACCAAATATCTGTGGGACAGGGACAGACACCCTCTTATACTCTACTCATACTGACGGGCAGAAAAAATAAATAAAAATGTCCATGAATTATGGAATTATGGACATTGGAATTATTTTTAGCACTATCATCAATTGTTGACAGTTAACACACAGTAAAATACATACCTGACAAGATACTGTAAAGCACAGTATTGCTACTGCCTCCAAATGTAATGTTAATAAACACCACTTTACTTACATAAAGCAGCTTAAAAAAATTAAACAGTGAGAGGTACTGTACAGTAGGAACACACACACACACACACACACACTTCAATATGCTAACTTAATGTTTCCTCTCTTGACCTGGAAGTCGTTCTCCTACTCCGCCATCATTGAGGTTTGTCCGATTCCTTAAATGCACCTCGAGGAGATGAGGAGGCTTGTGGAGGAGCTGAGAGTAAGTAAGCATAGGTGTATCCTTTGCGGAGGTCTTTTTGGCACTCGCGGCGTAAAAGAGGCAGTGACATGCAGCTGGAATAATGTTACACCATGGCGGTATTCTACAGATACAACAGCTGCTTTTGAATAAGTTGAGTTATTTGAGATCAAACTTTCTGCCCCTCACCGCTTGTGTAGCAATATATATATATATATATATATATATATATATATATATATATATATATTATTATTATATATAATTGAAGTAACAGTAAATATTTGTCATGTTGTCATGAACACTGTTATGCTCATCTGACAGAGGTCATGAAATACAGGTGTATGATAAAACAATGAACAGCTGTTGCAGCTGTGACACACGTCATTTAACTGACGTCGCTTTAAAATGACGTCTCTGATGAAAAGATGTATCATTTCAGTTGAACGCCTGTCGCATCGCGTCCTCTCTCCTTTTCCTCGCAGCCTCCGCTCGCATCTCTCGTGGGCGGGACTAATCCAGGACATGCGTTAGCATATTGGAAAGCACCCCCCCCCCCCCCCCGTGTCGAGCCTTTGATACCCGACTTTTGCTGCCATCTAGTCATCAGCGTGAAAAACGGCAATCGTCAAAATGTTGCTTCTCATTGGACATAATAGCAATAATAATTTTCACTCATTTAACGGGACAAAATGTAAAAATCCCGATGCGAGTGAACACACCGGAGCGGCACAGACAGTTGTGACACAGAGTCACACACATCAGAGTGAAAGGTTTATCTCCCATCATGCCTCAGTGTCCCTGTATCTCCTCACCCTTATATTCGTAGAGTGTGCTGCTGACCCCGGCCAGCAGGGACAGGGTGATCAAATCGCCCAGGCTGGCAGCGATGGGCGTGGCCACGTTGTCGGGGTTGATGCCCACCTTCCTGGAGCCGATGATCACTCCGATCATCACCAGGCCTACGGGGGGGGGGGACCAGGAGAGAGAGAGAGAGAGAGAGAGAGAGAGAGAGAGAGAGAGAGAGAGAGAGAGAGAGAGAGAGGAGAGAGAGAGAGAGAGAGAGAGAGAGAGAGAGGTGAACGGACAGAAACAGAAAACCAGATGATGGATTTAAAAAAAAAAAAAAAAGTCATCGCTTTCAACCGAGGCGTCACTAAATAGCTCAGTGAGTTCTGAGCGAGAGCTCTTTATCAGAGTTACAAGATGACAAAAAAGCTTTCGGCCTGAACATTGATACAGACAATTTTTCAGAGAATCAAGCAGCCTCAAGTTATGACAGCTTTCTGGAAAAGAGAAACCTTTAGACTAGCTGTATTTAGAGCTCAGCAAAATAAGAAAAAGCAGACTGGTTCATAGAGAAATATTAAAAATGACAAGAGTGAGGAAAGGAACACTGGAAAGAGGTGACTGAGACGTTACTCAAGCAATCAGCAAAAATATTATCAACCAGGAGAAACTGATCAAGCTTCTGCTGAACACTAGAACATTTAATGTGAGGATGAATTATGGATTATGCAGTGATTACAGGAGGGGAGAGGGTGATATGGGGATAGACGCACATGCTGCTCGGTGAATATGCTGAACTGGACTCACTGATGGTGTTTAACTTCGGGAGTAAAAAAAAACCAGAAGCTACATGTTACTTTTACTTACTATGGAACGAACGGTTCCACGTTTTAGAAAAATACTTTTAGTCGCTCTCTGAGTTAGATGAGAAGATTAGCTTCATATTGAGAGTGGTATCAATGTTCTCATCAAACTCTCTGCACTAAATCTTATCAGAACATTTCCCCCGAACGACAAATGATTCCTTTATAGCATTCAAAGGACACGCGGTTAAGTAAAGACGTGAGCAATGGCGTCTCCCGTCACTGCATCTATACACATTGATTTTACACATTTTTCTCTGTGCAGTTCCTGATGAACCCTCAACATTCATGCCAGTTGAATGAACACTCACCAGAGGGCGACTAGTATAGCACATTACAATAGCTTTGGCTCAGTTTCCTAAAAAGCGTTTCAATGAGAACAAAACAACACTTTTAACACAAAGAGCCAAACTGACCAAATTCTGACATTTCTTACTCACTTGACCTCTCTTTGCATTTATGACTATTAGTAACAGTTTGACAGAATTATTTGATGACAATCATTTTATTTCAAATCACAAAAATGACATAATTTCTAAACTTGTTTTGATGTTCTAATAAACCTTCTGCGTGATGTTTTCATTACTCGCCATGCGGAATTTTGAGACCAAATTTAGGAGAGTTAAAAGTGTTGCCCATTGAAACTTAGAAGTGAAAATTGAGCCAAAACAATTGGAAAATACCGTAATGGATTTATACAATTTGTGTAGCAAAACAGTGGAAGCGTCCCTTGTTGCTTACCTAAGGAAAGAGCAGCGACAAAGGCCGTGGTGATGCTGCTGGCACAGAGAACAGCTGCCTGGTCCAGTTCAACCCCCCCTCTGGAAAACGACCCCAAACACACGGCCGCCACGGCCGCGAGGAAACCCACCACAGTCGCCTGGATCTGCAGAAAACCACGACGACAAATGTGACGCACAGAGCGGTGACATTTACGTACGGCTGCAACCAACAGTTATCTTCATCACTGGTTGATCCGCCGATTATCTCCTTGATTAAACATCGAATCGTTTGGTCTGCACAACACCAGAGGTTAGACCACAGGGAACCACACGGACCTAAACAAAGCATCTCTTTTTTGCCTAAACTGGTCAACATGTGAGTATCCAGTAAGTATGTTACCTGTATCAGTGCCAGATTGCTGCACACCATGGTCCATTGTTTATCGGGGTCGTCCATTTGTCCTGTGTTGGCCTGCAAACAAAGAGAGATAGCACCACTTCAATGAGAAAGTGGGGAAAAGGACATTTAAATTGTTCCAGTTATATAGATTTGACAGAATTTAGTATTCCAATTATATGTTGGTGTTCCAGTTTTATTTGGGTAACACTTCAGATTACAGCCCACAGATTATAGTGTAATTCTTATTTTATTTTATATACAGGGGTACCGATGGAATACCGGGTACCCACTGGGGTACAAAAGAAAAAGTGGAAGGAATAAGGCAGGAACATATTTGTATTTAGGATGAACATAGTAATAAATTACACCGCAAGTACTTTTTTTAATTACCCAGAACACATTCAATTATTACAGGGGGACTAACTTACATAGCCTATGAGTCCTTTTACGACAGCAACTATTTTTATAGCTAGCCTAGATCAATAATATTTTCCAATATTTTGTTACTCCAATATCTGCACTGCCTTTTCCTGTCTTGTTACATAGAAACGCTCTTACTGTACGCTGTAAATATTACTGTGAGTAGGTACTAAGGAAGGAAAAGTTAAATGTATTTCTAGGTTGCTGTTAAACTGAAGGTTGTTACCTACCTTATTCCCTAACCTCTCAATTTCTTCCCTTGTACCTACTCACAGTCTTAGCTGGGTATAGGGACCCAGTGGGTATATATTTGATAACCCACATGTACAAAATAATTACACTGTTATATGCAGGCTTCAATAAAAAAAAAGATGGTTGGTGATGGTTTGACCGCTTGTGTTTCCTGCCCTGCTGGACTGACTGTCACCGTGTCCCCAGATACGATGACAAAGCAATAAATCGGTCTATAAAATGTTAGAACTTACAGGAAGGACCTTCCAAAAACTGTGAAAATGTTGTAAACAACTGCAAAAGTACCGTGCCATTTGCACAGGACTACTAAAGCAGGATCTCAATATCATTCTGAATAATTTAACACGTTGCATTATCATGCCTAATTGTACTTCAAGGAAGCATTGTAGACTTGAAGCAGGTTACTCCAACACAAAGACACTTATTGTAGCAAAATAGCTGGTAGACCTCAGACTGAGCTGGGAAACAAACAAACCACATTGGCATCATGTGGTATCAAAAGGTGTAGAAGTAGGACTTGGTCCTGAGTCAGTTGTCATGATTAATTGTATGTAGGCTGGTAACAGTGATCTCTTGAATTACAAATATATCGGGAAGAATGTGGTCTTCATTGAAAATGAGTTTTCCATTATTTGGACCTTAAAAGTATTTAACACCACAGCCCGTCTTACCGCGGTGGAGAGGCGAGCAGCCAGGGTCATCTCCAGGTTTCCTTTGAGTCCAACCAGCGCAGGCACCAGGATGAACACCTCCGTTATCACCTTAAACACCTTCCAGTGCTGGAACACACACACACACACACACACACACACACACACAAATTCTTGAGCAATGGCGTCAGAACGTGTTTTGTGAGGTCACAGGGACCTTGGACCACCAAAATCAGTACAGAATCAGTTCATCCCTAAGTTCAAGCGGACGTTTGTGCCAAATTTGAAGTAAATCGCTCAAGTTGTTCTTTAGATATCGCGTTCACAAGGATGCGATGGATACAAGGTCGCAGTGACCTCAATCTCATCCCCATCAGCTATCGGTCTGACGACGACCCCATATTTCTGGGGTTCCCAGGTGTAGCCAGCAAAGACTTCCTTTTCCGTGCGCTGCTCGTTGTTTACAGGCTTACATTAGAAACTTGAGATGCCAGAGTGGAGTTGTGGTTGAGAGACCACATGTACGACCGGACTATTTCACAAGTAGCCAGTTTACAATTGATTTTAAAGTCATCATCAGACGATAGCCGGTGGGATCTGTGATTGCGTTCCAGCCTCTTTTGCTCTCAACACAAACTGTTAACTTGCATTCAACCAAAGCCCGCTCAAACATGATTTGTCAATACTACTCGGACTACAAACGGAAAGCAGAATGCTTCCGATACCAAAATATTGTCCCGTTGTGTTGATGTGAATGCAGAATAGGTTTATAGAGTTATAGAGATTACAGGTTTATATTCCTGCCGAGTAAAGCCGATTCGGAAGCATTTTAAAACTTGCATTCTCTCTACTGACCAGCAGGGGGGCGACTCCTTCGGTTGCAAAAATAAGTCTGATTGTAAAGAAGTCTATGAGAAAATGACTCTACTTCTCACTTGATGTATTACCTCAGTAAACGAGTTTTAGAGTTTATGGTCTCAATGTCTATTTTCAAGTCTTCAAAACAGCATGATTTAAATGATGGTCCAATTTAGAGTCAAATGGACCATAAAGCAGAGTATGCTTTAGGGCGGGCTTACTGGGATTGACAGGTTGCTCCCAGACACGTATACAGTGTCTCTACGTCATGCATTCCAAATATGGTAACTTGTTCATTTTTTGCAAAAAAAACATGGTGACGGCCCCGCTATCTCCAGCATGGAGGCATAAACAGCATCTCCACCTCCACAGATGGACCCTCTGAACCGTGTCCCTTACTGATGCAGTTAAATAAGCACATCACATATTCTAGACTAACCCAGTAGGCTACTTTTCCTGTTTCCACATCTCTGAGCATCACCTGACGCCGTACTGCAGAGGTTCAGTGGGTTTAGAAGAAGCACAGTTCACAGAGTCTGCCTCCTATTTTCTCACTACAACTCCAGTTGGCAGGTCCAAGATGGTTTAGGTCCCTAAATAGATGCACATATAAAAGAAGAGCAGAGCTGCCAAGAGCAGAGTGATGTGGAGCAGAGGCAGGGAGGAAGGGAGCTAGGGAATTAAAGATGAGCGGAGGAACTGACAGAGTAGGCCGGAAATAGAGGAAGGATGGAGGGAAAGAGAAGGAAAGAGTGTGAGATAAGAAGTTTTGTTATGAAAAAAAAAAACATTTCTCGAGGGGAACAATGTCCTGGAAGCACCAAATATGATCAGTGATTCAGTTAAACTGAATCAAAATGGGTGTAATGAAGTAAGGAAATATTTTGCTGAAAACACAGCGGCCTGCAGCGAAAAGTTAAAAGCAAATCAACTTTTGGAGAAAAGCAACCCGACATCAAGCAGCTCTGGCCAATGGTCACTGTGACCTCACAAAACAGAGAAATCACATGCTAATTATGACAATTTTACACAGATGTCTCATAGGAAATATGTTTGGCAGAGGCATACATCCACGAGCCGAGAACTGAATTTTTTGATAATATTTCCCATAAGTCCGAGATCACCATGGGTTTAAGATCACCAGCATTACAGCTTTTCCAGGGTCAAGTCTGGCGGCTAGCTTAGTGTTTTAAGACGGCACAGATTACATTCTAAACTGAGTGCTGGTGTATGTGGATGTGTCACCATCAGTGCAGAGCTAATACATTTTAAAGGGAGCTGTAGTGTTATGTATGCTGACAAATGTATCGTTATTTTAGCTTTGTAGCGGCTAACACGGCGGGTGGCGTTAGGCTATACAGCTGCCACAGAGTGAAGCACAATGAAAAAGGGCAAGAGAACAGCTCCATCAATATGGTAGCCAAGGCACGAATGCCATGTTCAAGAAACACGTGAAAAAATAATTATTTAGTGAACATTGTTTATATTCTTTTAATATTTTGACCTAAGCTCCTCCTCAACCGGGTATCTATTGTGCCCTTGTGCTTTAGCTCCACCCACCAACGTTTAACACGACCAATGCGATCGTTCCTGCCTCCTGAATTGTTAATATAGCAGCAACTAGGGAGGGGAGGAGGTGATGAGGTTTAAGGGGGTTAAACAAGGCCATGAGAAAGAACAGAGGGATGATAAAGAGCATAGTGAACATCAAAGTTTGCTTTTGTGTGTGTCTATTTATACACATCGTTTTCAGGATCTGGACTGATAGGTCTAGCTGACGACTGTCGTGTTGGGTGGCTATCTTGGGACATGGCCCACTTCTGCTGTAATTCTTCTATGTGATTCCAAGATACTAAAGTTTCCATATCCTCTCTCTGGCCTCTGTTCTTTCATCGTCCAACTTATTAAATTAACCGTCCACTTTCATTCCAAGGCTCTCCTCTCCCCACATCTAAATTTGATTCGGAAAGCTCAGAGAGGTGGACGGTACACACTTCAGGGCTCCGTCAGTTGAACAGGAAGCTGCACCGTCGACGGGGAAGCAGGACGCTTACAAATACTGTGGCTGCTTCGGTCTGTTGCAAGAAAACACTGCCAGCCATCCACCCCACCTGTGCAATTTTTCTAAAAATGATTCTGTCCACCAATTTAACCATTTGTTTTCCTGTAACCCTCCCCATAAACAAAAGGCGTTAAAAAGGTGCTCAATACAAAATCCGGACCACATCTATTGCCTCCACACGGCTCTCAATATGGAGTCTGCTGAGCTGGCGGCTCACAGCTAACAGTGCTAACAAGACCAACAGCGCAAACAGCGCAAACAATGCTCACAGCGCTTACCTGAGGGGGAGCCGGAGGGTGGGTGCTACGCATTTGCGACGATGTCGTGGCAAATGTCAAATATTTTGGTCTGCCCCTAACTTATACACGTGGATATAAAAACGATGCCAGCTGAGACCATTCTTACCCAAGCAGCAGGTAAAGTCGATCTCCGCCTTTCACTCTACTCTTTATTCATTCATCATTCAACTATCTACAACTCTCCGGATACAGTATGTGCACGGTCACCCATCTCTCCACATCATCTATTCATCCGTAACACTACGATAAACTGTTTGTCAGCCCAACAAGCCATTCACCCATCAAACCACAGGGCTGGTAGGGTCCAAATTTGATCTCCATGCTTCTATGCTACCGACTAACGTGTCCATATTATCTAGTATCAAAAACTGTAAAGGACCAAAGAAATTGGCAATCAAATCAATTCTCAGATTCATACTCTTCTTCTCTACTTTGATTAGACATTAGAAAAAGTTAAGCTATTTTATGTCGTCAAAATGATTGTACAGTAGGTCTAATGTACTTGTGTTTCAGCCCAGTAACCTCGGAATGATGTCCGTATTGGATGTTGAGTGCCTGACGATTTACTTCCAATGCAACTTTCAGACCCAATGGCGAATGCAGTGCTAGATGTAAAATGGGTTTACAAAATAGTCTGGCAAATTGAGGGGATTGACGTTTGTGACAGAATTTAAGATTTAACAACTATGGCTACTTTTGTTTAGTAAAATAAAATGGATTTAGTAAAAAAAAGTTATTTGTTAAAGTACTAGTATCTAGAAATCTCAGATGGTGCCCATCCCATTTCATCCATCTATTAATCTCTCAAAAACAATGCCACAAATGTTATTTCTTAGATTTTCATACTTGTATAAGGTCCATAACAATACCGGCGGAGACCAGTCCGAGCCCTGACACCAGGTACGGCACTATAACCTGGGCAGCAATGAGCCAGGAGCTCTCGGGTATGAATCCATGTTCTGACCGAGTCAACTTCCAGGTCACGCCACGTAGCTTCTTGCCCTGGTAGCGTAGCTCCAGCTCCAGACGAGTCACCACCATGTTGAACTTGGGGTTACTTGAGCACTTAGTTCAACGTGTAGTTATCCCATGGTAAGTCTAAATGCGATCCAAGTGGAAAGGAAAAAACTTGCTTCTGATGTGTCCAAAAAACCCACTTGGTTTGAGTTTCACTTTTCCAAACAAAGTGAGCAAGGTGAGTATTGAAGAAGAAACCAATCAATGTGGTCGTCCTTGGTTTAAAAAGGGTTATAAACTGAATAAATAAAGTAAACTGAGACACATGATTTGTGACTGCACGTTTGAGCCACTATCAAAGAATTAAAAAGAAATGACAAGCTTTTCTTCAATCTTCCTTGATAATGAACAAGTAAAACAGCTGATATGAGTCATTTTTACCTCTGAGGAAAATTGGATTCTAGGTAAGCAGCTACTGCCATGTCGTCAGATGTAAAACAAATACAAGATTGTCACTTAATTTCCCGTTTGTTCGATTGCTTATCTTTTTCCCCAGACAAAGTCAAAGTTAAAGGCTTTAATTCTAATGTGGGGGCAATGGAGCGTGACATCTTTGGCCCAGTGGTGAGTCAGCAGTGATGAGGAATCCATTTGTCAGCACCACCGCGGAACACAATCATCAACACCATTTCTTACTCATCGACATCCGATGTTCGTCGACAAGCGCAGATGTGTCCACATCTGTAGTCAAAGTCTGTCTTTAACCAAACAGCCTTTTCAGGTAAAAGGTTAGTAAGATGGCTTCGACATCCACACAGGTTGACACAGAGGAATGAATCAGACAGTGGAGAGTTCAGTTTTCAAAAAGTCCAGGATCTTGGATCTACTCCAGAATCCATTTGATGTAGTTCAAAGCCTTTAGGAGTTTAGCGTTTGTTGGCTCTAGTCCTCAATCTGTTTGATTCAGCCTGAAATCCGATTGACCTCCAGCTTGAATGCACAGCTGTATCTTGAAAATGATAGAGACGCTCGGGGTGACAGCTGAATGATTGACGGCGGCAAGAAGACGAGGAAGAACAGTCCAAAAGGTCCGGAGAGTTGGAAGCAGCGGGATTCCTTTGTGTCTCTGTCAACCCAGCTCCTCTGTTGTGGTGGGCTCACAATGAGGGTGAGGAGGAAAACAAAAGAAAAGAACTCAGTGATGTCAGTAAGAGATCCCAGGAGGTCCACTGAAGAGATGCAGCAGCCGTCATCTGGCAGGCTGGAGTGCTGCTCTCCTCCGGTCGGCGTCAGGGTAGTCCTGCTCCCTCCGCTCTGCTCTGCTCTGCTCTGCTGTGACGTAGTAGAGGAAGAGGCAGGGCTGTCTGCGCTGCCCGACATGCAAACTCATGAGGGGAAACAACCGGCTTACCCCCCCCCCCCCGCCTCTATTTCTTGCTGCGTGTCTGCCTCATCCTACCTCGCTCTCCCTCCATGTGACATCCCTCTCCTCACGTCGGCTGGTTGCGCTGCATTTTCACCCTCTCTCTCTCTCTCCACATCGTGACTCATTCTTTCTCTCCGTCCATTCCATCCATCTCCAGCTCGCCTCCACCTGCTATATTTGCATTGTGATCCTGTCATAAAGGTCCTGGTACCGGAGCTTTCTTTTACTTTAAAACAACATGTTAGACTAAACAAATACGTACTTCTCTGTGTGACTAAAACATTGCTCCCCTGGACTATAATATTGATTTCAGAGCCCTTTTTAGATCCCAAGAATCTAAGGATCTCTTTCTTATAGAGTCGTTTATTTGCATTTGAATTGATTTAACTTTTTCTCTTCACTCAAAAACACATCAAGATTCAAACTCTGTCACTAGACTGTAAAGGGTGAAACATTTTGCCTATTTATTTCTGTAAACCATCAAAATTGTGTATTTTCCATTGGAAAAAAAATCATGTTTGTGTTTGTCAAATCAATACCTAAAGATTAAGTTTTATAAAAAAACAAAACAAGATTATAGTAAACTCTTTAACCCAGTCAACTTATATAACTCTGAGTATCTTATTAGCTTCAACTATGGATGCTTCATATGTTTTCCTTCTCAGAATAACCAAGGTAGTCCAGCAATGTGCCATTGCACTTTCACAAAGTCTGGAGACTCGCAGGAGACAAAACGTTGGAGCCTACATTTCCCACAATGCAACTACATAGCAAAGACATTATACAAAGACTAACCAGTACTTCTCCTGATGAGAAAAGCAGTCACACTTCAGAAACATGGGATGTAAATAGTTGTGTAGAAGACTTTTTATGAATCAAACAGACATATCCCGGAAGCAAACAAGCCGCCATTACTGCATTCACACCCACTTTTAAACCTGTGCAATAACACTGACGTCCAGGACCAATCCATAATCAATGGCAGTTAAATTAATTTCCCTGAAAATTCAACTGCATTGAATACGTTTCCGTTCCGAGCAGCAAACCGCTAAGACCGGCGTCGGCCTGCAGAGCTCCTGCTAGCTGGGCTGAGTGCAGCTCAATATGTATCCTGGGCAAAATTACACTTTTCTAATTTCATGCGTTTTAAATATTTATCAGATGGTGTATTTAATTGACAACAATGCAAGACACCATGAATTGCAAGTTTGTTGATTGATAACTATAAACTAGCAGGTAAGTTAATTTGCTACACATACTCACACTCCACATGCAGCCTTTAATTTACTGCATGCAGAGCACCGGGGTTCAGGTGAGACTGATAATACCAGTCGACCTTCACATGTTAGCTGTGCATTCCATAAAAGCAGCCACACCATCAGATTATATTGTTTCTTTCTTTGCTCCTCTCACATACACATCATTCTCCTGTATCACTTTTATTCAATAAATTAGTCTTTGGCCCTCCCCCACTTCTAGTGCATGTTGTAACAGTTTGGCAAAAAAAGTATTCATCTCATCATTCACAGCATATATTATGGTCCGGGCTTCTGGGAGGCTGACCAAGTATTGGCAGGTGTAGCTTTAAAACTAAAACTTTAGCAACCCTATTTTACAGAAGGAGCGCATCATCTAGCTGCGGCGATGGTCAACATTTTAGTAGTTCAGGAACGAGTGATTTAAAGGCCCAACATCCATTTCAAGTCATGTTTTGTAGGCGTTTTTGCATAATTGTATAATGCAGCCCAAGCTTAGTAAAGCTGAGTGAGCCATGTCTCGGAAAGCAATGGCAAAATACAGAGGGTGAAAATTTAAAAGAAACCCGGTGGCAGACATAGGATGTCCTGTGGGATATAAGTTGAAGCTATGACAACAGGAAGTGATTATTTAGACAAGATCCAAACCCATTACAGGCTACAATAAGAATCCTAACTGCTGACAGTGAAGTGCTCCTGTGTTTATCTCCTTACCCCACTCAGACAGGCGTCTCTCTTTGTCCTTCTATGTCCCCTGCGCTTCGAGACGCAGGACCCAGCCAATACTCGTGACTAATTGTCCTCCCGTCATATGCGGGAGGGAAACAGATACCGTGGAGGAAACACTGATAATCACTAGATGAAGCAAAGAGAATGAGCCGTGTGAGGATAAGATGTGCGTCTATCAGTGGAGGACAGAAAGAGAGAGAAAGTGGTGGCAGCTTATCATAAAGCAGACAGCGGTGTCTGCGATTCCCCTTCATTTCCTCTCCATCTACTTGAAGTGGGAATGTGTCTCGACCTCTGCTGCTTGTGACCAACTTGTGCCTGCATTTTAGCTAATATTTGACCAATTTTACAAACAAACAAAGCAGTAAACCGTTTAATCCTGCATTTTTTCCCAGACATGAAAATATCTAATTCATGTGTCATTAGCAACCTCTTGAAACAAACTATCATTATTTTTTTTTTAATGGAAAAGTGGGCTTTATGTTGTCACTGGTGGGATAATGTACAGACATTTATAGACATAAATACCATCGCTCAGTTATTAACACATTTATTATGTAATAGATGCACACACAGAAACTTCCTCCACTGCACGTTAACAAAAATATCTAATCAGCCAATCACGTGCCAACAACTCAATACATTTAGGCGTGTAGACATGTTCGAGACGATCTGCTGAAGATCAGACCAAGCATCCCAATGGGGAGGAAAGGTAACTTTGAACATGGTTGTTGGTGCCAGACAGGCTGGTTTTTCAGAAAGTGCTGATCTACTGGGATTTTTCCCGCACAACCATACAGAGAAAACAAGAAAATATCCAGTGAGTGGCAGTTCTCTATTTGATGGCAGCAACGAGTGGAGAATGGCCAGACTGGTTTGGAGCTGATAGAAAGGCAACATTAACTCAAATAACCACTCGTAACAACAGAGGCATGAAGAAGAGCATCAATGAATGCGTTGCGCCTTGAAGCAGATGGGCTACAGCAGCAGAAGACCACAACGGGTTCAACACAACTATTGGATAATAGACAATTGGAAAAACGTGCCTGCGCTTTGCAGATGACGTAGAGATTACAACAGTAGAAATTTACCAAAAAATGGGCAAATAATATCAATGAACTAGCAACTTATCAATGGCAATAAAATACAACACGCTAGAAGTCTCACTGCTGGTGGTTGGAAATTAATTCTAACATCAACTTTACAATAAGATATAAAAAATACACCAAATATCCACACATCAAGCCGTCACCATTAGGTAGTAATGTGCACACTTCACCATCTCAAAACCAGCCTCATGGCCGTGCACTCACCTGTACGTCGTCCAGCACCATGCCGGCCATCACCATGCCCATCCCGGCCAGCAGGTAGGGGAACACCACCTGAAGACAGATAGCAATGGACGACTCCTCATCCACTTTGGCGACGGACACTTTTGGCTTCTCCTCTGCCGGCTTTTTAAGAGGAGGTTGGGGCGCCGGGGGTAAGAAGAGGTCATCTTGGCCGTCTACGGCGCCTCCTAGGGGGGCATTCAGACTCCCACCCGGACTCTTGCCCTTGGAGCGGGACTTTTTGTTCTTTTTCCTCTGGCGGGTCTGTTGTTGTGGTGGTTTATCCTCACCGGGCATGATGGCGGTGGTGGTTGTGATGAGTGGGGTGGTGTTGGCTTAATCTGCGGGTACAGAATAAAATGGGTCAGACCTGTGTTGTACGGTGCCTGCTAACCAACGAACAGCAAAAATGCAACATTTATATCCATAGTGTTGTCAGTTATTGTTCAAATGGTGTGTGGAAAGAAATACAACATTTTACAGTTTTCCTTCAACCTCCAATGAGTTGGTATCACCTAGAATATTTGATTATTTCCCTTACCTGAAATAAGTTTAAATCTAATTTTGCTCCTCGGTTTACTATCTATTTGCAGCTTAGGAAGCTAGCATTAGCCTTCTATTGAAAACCTTCAGCTATACTGTTACAAGAGTTGATACAGTGAAGCTACAGCAGTACACTGCACTGTTGTTTTATGATGAACGTTAGCTTCATTAGCTCGTTAGCTAGCTAAAAGGGTTGGTGCTCAGCTAGCACTCCTTTCTTTCAATGTATTTTATCAACTGACTGGAGGTTGAAGGAAAATGTAAAATATGTATTATTTCCATTTAGATTCCATGTTAATTATTTAATGTTTTAGCCAATTCAGTTTTATCTTTATTGTCAGATTGTTCTGCCTTTTGTTGGACGCAGGGCTCCATATGTGAGAGGTCAAATATACAGCCTCAAAAAATGTGTTCATATCAATCTTTTTTTTTTTTTTCAAATAATGAGACCATTTATCATCCTGATTAATCATGTATTAGCCTGGTGACTGTCCAGCAGATCTATATATCCTTTTCTATATTTAAATTAAAAATATCCGGGTGTCTGGTTCTCAATATTCGTCATCAGTTTCCCCACTAGTAGATCTAATAATCCCTTTGTCTACATTACTGCTTCATTGAATTATATTAGTTTAAAATGTCTTTGACTCGGTTTTCAGGACCCTGTGAAACTCTTAATACTCACTGCCCTGCTGAGTTCTATAAAGACAAGAAAGCTGTCCTTAGATAGAAAATAAACAGATGCTCAGCTCTCAGGCGTGTTCAAATGCCTCACTCTTACAATCATTAACACCTAATTGTCCAGGATATATTAGGAACATTGGGCAACCTTTTATGTGGCTGTTTAAATTCCAACATCTAATGTCTAGTTTCCTGTGTGGGCTAAACACAAGCTCTGTGGTTCAGGACAGAAAATATGGAAACACAGGATCACCAGTTTTTACAAAGTGCAATGTGTATTATTGACAGTCTCATCGGCCAACATAACACAGTACTGATACATGAAAGAATATCACAAGCGCTCATTTACACCATTTCAAATACTTAAATGCAAGTTTTAGCTGTGAAGTCTAACAAGGACGAAACGGCCGTTTCAGTTCTGTGGAACGACCTCATTTGATATCTTGTTTTAAGTCGCATGTTAAGGACGACTTGTGCACACTGAGGAAACTGAAAGCATCTGTCTAGCGTTACGCGATGTTACGTTGATGAACCACTCAGTCCATCTGAAACCAAAGAGACCGGAATAACGGCTTAAAACGACACAAATACAAACGTGTACACACAATGTCGACGACAGACTCCCGGAAATCCGGCGAAACGTCCAAACGTGTCCGCAGGTTCATTAGATCCGCGTCAGAACGTTCAAATGTCCATCAACAATCTCCTGTTGACTCCCATGCCTCCACTGCACGCTGCCATGTCGACATACCATAATGCCACAGCCACGGTAACCTAGGTTATACAGCTGGACGCTTTCCGATTGGATAAGCACAAGGTGTAGCCCCGCCCCCCAGTGGCGAAAGTGAGAAGCTGCAGACATAATGTAAATATATCCCAAATGTTACATAAAGTGTCGTGTTTTTATTATTATTATTACTAATATTTAAATGTATTTATTTAGTATTTGTATTTGTGTCATTACGTAGTAAAACATAGATGGATTTTTTTTTAATCTGCCATGTCAGGAGTTCAAAATTCATGAGACAAGGGGTCCAAACCTCAACCTTTCAAAGGCCCCCAAACAGAACTCACCGGTCATAGGAATAACAGCAGGATAGCTGTATTGTAGATTGTGTGGAATTTAAAAATACGAAAGAAACATAATCAGAACATGTGCAAAACAATCATTATGATAACCTATATGATAATGATATGATAATCCTCAGACCCCATCAGGGAAACCCTTGCGGGTCGAAGGCTGTCCCGCGCCAAAGTCCAGTGCATATGACTAAAGCTCCCCTTCACTGCATACCCATGGCGGCTGCCATTAAAAATAAAATCCGTTTAAGGTATTACCGACAATGAAGACACATGCTCAGTCAACACTTTCAGGGTTAGAAAGTGTTTATTGAGCTTCCGGCAGCTGAATAAAGCCTGTAACACGCACAGCGGAGATACGTTCCCGTGTCTGTGTGGTCCTTACCTTTGTCTCCAGAGCTTGTGAGGGTGAGCGCGTGTGCGCGGCCGAGGTGAACCCCCGTGCTCCCAAGAATAACTGCGCGTATGCTCGCTATGCTGTGCGTATGTCTATATTAAGGCTATGTGCATGTTTCTGTTTGCTCGGGCATTTTTGAACATACGTCTGTGCGTTAAGATCAGTGTGTGTGAGTGTGTGTGTGTCTGTGGCTGTGTGTGTGTGTGTGTGTGTGTGTGTGTGTGTGTGTGTGTGTGTGTGTGTAGGTGTGTGGCTGTGTGTGTGTGTAGGTGTGTGGCTGTGTGTAGGTGTGTGGCTGTGTATGTGTGTGTGTGTGTGTGTGTGTGTGTGTGTGTGTACACTGTTAGAGCGCATGCATCATGGGGCACCGTCTTAGGGCACCCTCTTGAATTTCATGGTATTAGCAGATAACTGATCCACTGACCCCCCCCCCCCCCCTCTCCTGTCATTTTCCATCTCTGGAAGCCCAGTGACAGCAGCAGGCAGAGTCAACACCTTCACTTCTTTCATTCATGGAGAGAATGTATTTCACTATACAATGTTTATTATCAACACATGTTGATCTTTCAAACTAGTGTTGCAATAATCTAATGTTCAGTATGCTCTTGCTATAAGGAGGAGATAACTAAAGTTAATGGCTAAAGTCCATTTTCATCCCAAATGACTTGTTTGGATACTTTCTGTTATCTGTCGTCCTCTAACGTGCAACACAGAGCATGGTGATCGCTATTTTCTTGTAAGGCGCCGCCACTGTCACACGCTGTGACATTTAACGGTTATATCGCAGACATGTTAATACTTTAGCGGTCTGTGTCTAAATACAGTCCTCACCGCTCTATGCTATTCACGCGGGTGACATAGTGAGAACGTCTCCGTTTGCTTCTACACTGAAAACATATCACATGTGCAGCAGCTCTATCTGCTGGCTGTAACTCATAACTGTACCAGTAATGTGTAGTGTGTTGTATCAGCTGTTGCACTTTAGTGATATATGCCTCACTATCAGTGCACAATGACATGTAAATATAATTTTCTATACCTTGGTGTATTATTGTGGGTGAATTATCTGCTTTTAAAGTACCAGTGACTAGGATTTAGGGGGACATATGGGTGGTAAAATAATATGATATTCATTACTATGTTTTCATTTGGGTAAAAACAAGTCAAAGCTAATTGGTCGTGCCGTTGCAACATCAGCACGCAGCCGCAGAGCTATGCCTCCGCCATTTTGGACCGAAGGCGGCCGCGGTGTCATGAAAGGACAACAGTGAAACATCCGTCCTTTCAAAATGTCGTCCAAAAGTAAAACTAAACTATTTTTTACTCTATTGTCATACATTTATGCAATAGATGCAATCTGCAACTTCACCACTAGATGTCACTAAATCCTACACACTGCTCCTTTAAGTATCCTACTTCTTTTCTGAGGCAATTAATCTGGTGCATAGTTTCTCAAAGTGCGGCCGGCAGAAACATTTTGTGCGGTCACCAAACGTGACATGAAATGCGACGCATGTTCAATACTTTCAAAAGCCTGACTTTAATACTCAGCTTCTGTGTCAAACCGCAAGGTACTTTATTTATTTATTTTTAAATAAATACATTTTATTTATTTATTTATGTTTATATAGGTACTTAAAAAAAAAGAAAAAAAAAAAAAAAATATATATATATATTCTTATAAAAAAAGAACAAATCACGACTAGGATGCATCAATGAAATGATACACATTGTTAATGAAAAATATCAGAGAAGCAGCTTTAAGTAAAACAAAAAAATGAATGATGATAAAGTCTAACATCAATTTGGAGCAGGGGTCAAATTGCCACTCTCTGATTTCCCATTAGTGGTGATGGGATAGAAAAGCTAAATCCAGCAGCACGGCAGCCAGCGACACAGTCAATACAGATATGAGTATGTTAATGTAGTCATTGCTTTAGGGTGCAACACAAAGCGGTATAAGTCGGTATGTAATATGCTCTAGGATAAAGGGAAGTCACCTCCGTAGGGTGACCGCAAGAACAGTATAGAAACCGAATTACATGCAGTAAATGGACAAGCAAACATCCTACTGACTTTGTACATCATGCAGCACTGGCTGTTGACGAATAAACATCAAGATAGTTTGATGGGAAACTTTTTCTGTTGAGGCTGTAGGAACTCCGGGCGTTTACACTAAAGATCTACCTAACAGCGTCCTTGAGAAAGGCTGGTGTGTTGCCAACACAGATTCATAGTACTTGACAGTACTGAAAGAGACTTCGCCTCTCAGTGGCAGTTCACCATCACTCCACCAGGTGGAAGCATGGGTTAAAGAGACAGAACTAAAAAGGTCCAGTTCATGTCTTTGTTACTTTTAGGGCTTTAAAAAAAACAAAAAAAACAACAAAAAAAAGGCAATTGCCTGGCAACATTCTCAACTATGCAACACTATACTGAAGCTTAAAACAGACCCCGGTGGAGAGACGTGTTTTTATAAGAACACTTGACAGTTTAGACGTGCTCCTGACTGCAGCAATCAAAACAAAACAGGCTTGTGAAAATGTTCAAGACATTAGAGTTGACAAGTATGAAGAGCAATTTTCCGAGATCTTAAGTTAGGAAAGTGGAGCAGCAGCAAGTCGTGGTGGTTATCAACGGGCATGGTGGTCTGTTAGTACGATCAGTCTGTAACAGGCTTTAAGTCCTGGTCTTCATTTCGGTTTATAGAAACATGATCCATGTCATACTTATGGACTCCTTCATCCTTCTAGTCGGGGGTCGGAAGCCCCAAGAGGTTATGGAAATCTGGTTTACAGCCCCTCGCTGTTTATTTTCCACTCGTATTAACTCTAATCGAAAGCAGGAAGATTGTCTTTCCTTATTTTTTTCAGTCTATATTTTGTTTTAATGTATTTTTGCTCCATATCACTATGGCTGTGTGAGCCCTGGCATTTTTAGCACCTCATTATCGCGTCCATGCTGACATGCAACAATTACATAGCTATACAGTATATATATATATATATATATATATATATATATATATATATATATATATATATATATATATATATAGACATACACACATACATATATACACATATACATACACACATACTGTATATACATATATACATGACATATACACATATACACACATTTACACATACGTATACACACACACACACACACACACACACACACACACACACACACACACACACACACACACACACACATATATAGCTGTGGTTAAAAGTAGCGACTTGCCAGAACTCCCTGTATGAGTTGCATGATTTGCCGAAGCATTTGTTTCAAGGATAGCATCAAAGGCAGGGAACATCAGCTGAAGAGGCAGTGTTTAACGTCATCTCTATCCAAATTGCTCGTCTTTGTCACATTTGTCAGTTTACGCAGTAAAAGATGTACAACCTCCCGCTAATGCATGTGCTTGGCTGAGATAATGTCCACATAACATTCCACCGCTGTAATGGGATAACCTTAAACACGTCAATGAGCGACACCGTCACACTGGGTGAACTGTTCCACCGTGGGCGCCGTAGTTTATTTTGAGTCACGGGTGCACCATCATGGTGCTGTTAACACTGGATTCCAAATTCAGAGCATATGAGGCATTGCCTCCATATGGCTCTCAACGTGCCGCTGGCTGAGCCGGCAGCAAACAGTGCTAACAGCGTGAACAGTGCAAACAAGTGTGTGCTCTACGCTTTGGCGGCAGCATAATCCTAGAGATTACAATTTACACAGAGGGAGAACGACTTCATTCTCTGCGCAGGACACCATTATATCTTGTTATATCTTTACATAGCAAATAGTTGTTTGCTGCTATATTATATGCTGGTAAGGAGTGTATATTTGTCTTACACAGTGTTATACTATTAAATAATAAGATAAAGTGACTTTAAAAGGAAATGAAAGGAAAATGGATGTTAAAAGGACACTCCACTTTCACATATAGATCAGCTTACTCTTCACAAGAAGAACTGCTCAGACTCTGGAAACAGTTATTTAATATCTTATCTGGCACTGAAAGTAGCTCTGTCAAGTTTGATTAAATAACACAGATGATATCATCAGGGTTTAGAGACTTAAGTTGTTTTTTTTACAGAAAGCCTGCCTTACAAACTGGGAGTGTGGAGTTTGAAGGATGTATAAACCAAAAATCAGGGTATCTCAGCCTAAAGTTAGAGGTATCGCACTTCTAACTTCATGAAATATTTAATCATACACAGGTTTCAACGCCATAATTATCTATGTGACAATGGTGGATTGTTGCTACAGTGCTCCACACCAGCCCTATATATATATATTATACTAAGTTTTAAAATAGGCTCAATGTTAATGCTGTGTATGGAATGCTATGGGAGTGACTTCACGGACACAGAAGCAATTAATACAGCTATTGGGGAATATGTAAGATTATGATGTATTTATCGTCAATAATTTAAATGTACACTATATGAATTGCATAATCCTCCTAAAGTGTGTTGGCTTTTGTATTCAGAGTGGAGCATAAGGTTAGCACTCTTTTGAATACCCCAGATCAGGCGGGAATCGGGACGGTGAGGGTCTTGGTCCATGCAGGTTTTCGTAAGCTGCTGCAGACAGAGCAGCTTTGGCACTTGTGTGACGATAAGCGCAGCGGTTGATAGCTGCGATAGATGTGTTTCCAGGGTCTCTGGCCTGCGTGGTGGAAACTTGTAATGTTGCTATAAATAAATGTCCCCGTCCCCTGTTGCCAGCCACGCTATCATGGAAGCCCTTTGGTCAGTCAGTCTTTCTATGTTTCTGTCTCTCCACCTGACAGCCTACTTGTGAATAATCTGTCCCGTCCTTCTGATCAATAGCTTCAATATTTATTTGTTTATCTGCATACTTGAGTTAAAATGTTTTATGCTTTACAGACCACCAAGGGCCTAAAAATGAGGCTAGGGTCCAAGAGGTTAGAATGAACTTTATCGCTGCAGTAGTTGTTTTGTAGGGACCTACAATAGGTGAAGGTATCAGCAAAGAGATATCTGACTAAATGTGTGTCAATCTCTGATGGCCTGTGTGTCTTACTGGTATACCTCTGGTTTACCTTGGAGCACCTGTTGCTGGTCACACCAGCAGCTGTTGACCTTGTGATACTCCCACTTTACCCACTCTATCGCCCTGTCTCAGGCTGTCTACATTCACACACACACACACACACACACACACACACACACACACACACACACACACACACACAGACACACAGACACACTGACTACTCTATTTCACCCACTCTTGCAACACCTCCTTGTGTCATTACAGCTACTGTGAGAACCTTCTTTGGTTACCTTCAATGTGTGTGTGTGTGTGTGTGTGTGTGTGTGTGGGTGCGTGTATGTGTGTGTGTCAATCAATTGATGCTCCCTTGGTGCGCTGCAGGCATCAGATGCCACAAATGCCAAAGAAAAGCTCGCTTTTTAGGCAACATTTAGATTACAGATACCCCTTAATGCCTCATCTTTTAAATCATTGTTATGATATGAACGAATGGTCGCTGGGTCTTCACTTGAAGCTCCAAAAATTTAAACAAAGTCAAAGTGAAGGCGTCAAAGCAGTTTGTCGCGCATCATAAACTCGAATCTGTCATAGCCACCAGACTTTGTCATGTCCGATCCATTGTGAACTACAGTTTCACTCTTTACCGACTTCATTTGTTGAGTTAAGCGAACAATCTTCGAGGCATTTAGTCAGCTCATCGTTTCGACAACATTGAAGCCGTAATTTCCTTACAATTTAACCCCCCATGTTCGTTCCTTGTTACCTATTATGGTGTCCGTTTAAAGTGTTCATAATGCATACAGCACAACTTGCCACCAGATGATGTGTGACATCTTTTAACCAATTTCTAGTCATTAATAAAAGTCCAGCAGTTATTTTTTTAATTTGTGCGGTGTGGGCTGTCCCAACGGATGGATTCGTAACGGCCCGTACCTTTGTTTTGATTCTAAGAAGTTTTGTTGAAATTAAAAGCCTGTTTGCACTTTTCAAGCACTAACTGATACCAGTAGAGTACTCAGGGTAGTCGTTCTTTGAATTCATCAGCCTGTCAGTTTGTGAGCCCAGTTTAGACACTTGAGGTGGAACGGCCACATGCGGTACGGGGGCCCGAAGAAGAAGCTGCAACAATGCACACAGTTCACTGACCGTCCTTTTTAAACAACACACTGCTACCAAATGTTCAATGTTCACCGCAGCAACACAAACCTGAGCTTGAAGTGGCAACAGACCCTCCCTGTCCCTCCTGACCAACGTACTGTTACTGCCCATCCTCAACAGCCAGATTCCTAATCAGCAGAACGGCTCGTATATTGTCAGGTCTTTCTCTTTTTCTTGCTTTTGATGAATTCTGCCCGGATCACCATTTGCCCTGTTCAGAGGTCTCTTGATAGTCGTCTGCCTGAATGTTAACAACATCAGAATGGGGTGACCGTGGCTAAGTGGAGAGCAGGGCCGCCTTTCAATCAGACGGTTGGCGGTTCCCACGGCTCCTGCTCTGCTAGTCTCATGTCAATGTGTCCTTGAGCAAAACACTTAACCCCAAAATTGCTCCCTTAGCTGCGTCTACGGTGTGTAGATAGATACTGAATTGTAAGTCGCTTTGGATAAAAGTGTCTGCTAAATGACTGTAATGTAATGTAAAGAATAGAGGGAAGCCGGGGTTGCAGAATTGTGCTAATCCCTATATGTAGGGAATTATGTGGACATTCTTTGATATCAATGACAACCTAGGTGTGCAAAGTCATTGTTGCTAAGAGCATGTTTTTGTAAAAGCAAGATCATCTTTCTAGCACATGATCTCTGACAGTTGTCTTTTCAGAGCATGCCCTTCTCATTCACATAGAGTGGTTTGGCTTCACCAAGGGCTGGCAGTTGGTAAAAGCCTCCTCTCCTTGTCGCCGTTGATCTGCTGAAATCTCCAAATAACTCTTTCGAAACCGTGGATATTTGATCTTTTACGAGAATTTGATAGTGTTGCTTTCACTTCCTCCTTCACGTCCTTGATATGGTGGTTTCAAATTCCTTGGAAGTTTAAGAAAGGAGGGCAAGGTTTTTTTCCAGAGATGTTCAAAAGCTGTAACACCAGTAACTGCAGTCAGCAGCATGGCAGGCATGGACGTGTCTGCTTGGTCGCGGAATCTGGGAAGTTGGCGCAGAATCTTGGTTGACATGGGACTTTCCACAACCAGTGACAAAGTAGAAGATCTTGTGGCCTAGAACATGCTCGAGGCACCAATTTATGCTTAGTGTAAAATATGTAATATAAGCTTGCATTTTCTTGAGGCTTTGGTACAATTTTCTGACAAAGTCCGGGCTTAACTCATTGGGGTTTATGACTTCTCGCTGGGTGACGCACTCCAAACGATCCACTTCAACCTCTGCTGCAAAAGTGTTCCACACATTAAGAATTGGGCATTGCTGTTGAATCTGTTCCAGGGCCAACTGGATTGGTTTGCCATATCTTTCATATCCTCTCCTGTTGACTTCAACCATTGCTCGCACTGCAAAGCCCCACTTATGATTTTGTAGAACTGCTTATATGTTGGGTAATCTTTGTTCTTCAGGTCATCATTCGATTGTAGAAAAGTTTAAGCAATCATCCTTAAAACGTTTCTCGTTGTTTCTTTTCTAACTTTCAGTGTGTCATCATTGGTCTGTATGAAAACCAGACATGCCGTTAGGCATCTGGCATGTTAGGTTCAACAAACTTGTACACATGGTCTTCCAGATAACTTCCAAACCCAGGTGCATCTTTGTCTCAAAGTAAGTGAATATGTGAGGGCTTTCACAGGCTTGAAACATCAACTCTTTTCTTTAACATTCGCATTAAAGGTATGGGATCGTTTCGTAGAATGTGACATTTTGCATTCCAGTCAAATCACGTTTTTGAGCTTTTATTACCTCTTGCCTAACTGTCTGACCATAGCACTGAGATCAGAGGTTGCTTGAAGCATGTTGGGCCTTTATTTCATATCAGCTTCTCCACCTGTTATTTATCTTGTGGCATCCCGTTGAAAATGTTGCGGTCATCTCCAGTGATTGGTTTACCGCTTTTGGGTCGACATGCTGTTTGTAGCCATATGTGTTTCTGAATAGGAATAGGTAACTCTGGTCATTTGCAAAAGGGGAATCTGCAGAGTACCGCCTTGCATTGAAGTACATGCTTGGGGATAGTTTCATTTGTCTGGCCTCATCAGTGGTAAAAATTCCCTCACCGCATGGGACAACTTCCTGCGCTGTCTTTTAGACAAGCAACTTCAAGGAGATGGATGCCACATATGCAGCCTGGGGGCTGGGTCATTGTGATGCCTGGTTTGAATACTTTATTTAGTTTTTGCCTGTAGTCCTTGTCACATGAACATGTGATATATGTTTTTTACTCTCTAGGACAGGGGTCGGCAACCCGCGGCTCCCTGAGGCTACATCCACACTAATACGTTTTCGTTTAGTGTTTCCGAGATGATCTCTGTCCAGACTAACATGCCTGAAAACGAATATCACGTGACTCTTCACGTACACTGGGCATACGGGTGGGTGTCGATGTAAACAGGAAGTAGATTGGTTGCTTAGTTAAAAAGCTTTTGATTCTAAAGATCTTCTCTAAAATCTTCCTCTATAAACTCAAACAGACACATTTCGTGGAAAGTTTTCAAAGTTTTATTTTTCAGACTTAGTTACAGCGCTGCGGGTCTCTCTCTCTCTCTCACACATCAAATTTATGTCTCACTCATTTCCCAAGTTTCATTGTTTCTGTTCTCACTCGTAGCTCCGCTGGTGGCTGAAGTCTGTTCTACTGGAGAGGAATTCACGTTTTGTTTCTTTATAGTTTATGTGTGGACTTCACAATAGTTGTGAAGAACAAAATAAGCATTGATAAGAAAAGGAAAGTCCTCCGTTTTGTGTCCATCACCCTCCCTAAAGCTGCTAACCGTGACTGCAGACATCCGCTCCGTAGGTCTGATAACGGCTGCTGGACACGCCGCTTGCTAATCGCTACAATAACAGCTGCTTCCTCCGCAGACATGCAGACTTTAACTGAACAACAGCTGCTAGTAAAGACAACAAGGTCA
This sequence comes from Cebidichthys violaceus, assembly GCF_023349555.1. Lineage (NCBI taxonomy): Eukaryota > Metazoa > Chordata > Actinopteri > Perciformes > Stichaeidae > Cebidichthys > Cebidichthys violaceus. The sequence goes on from NW_027176816.1 coordinate 16,496,487, forward strand.
GCAAAACCTGTAATCGGTTGTCCATGTTGAATTAACCTGGTAGTCGATAGGTAATCAATGTTGTTGTTTGTGAGCTTCCGGGAAAGGGTCACGTGATAAAGGCGTGACCAATCAGGGAAGGGCACGTCATGACTGCTAACAACCAATCAAGTACCGAACGCGGGCGTCTACGTCATTGTTTCTAAACTTGTGCATTTACGAGAGTCCACACGAAGAGGTAACCCCGGAGTTTTCAAACTCCTCCGTTATCGGTCCTCGAAAACTACGGGGTAGTGTGGAACGCTCAGTGTAAACGTAGCAAAACATATGCGTTTACAAATGGAAACGTAGTAGTGTGGACATGGCCTCAGGCTTTGACAAAAAATAACATGGAAATAAATAACGGTTATTTTTAATTTGTTTTTTGCATAGTGGACAATCTTTCAAAGGGAACACCTCTTATCTTGGAGTTTGAGGTGATACCGTGCCACTGAAAATAAAAAATGTTTTAATATTTTGTCAACTAAAATGTGCGTCACATCCTATTACGTCGCTGTCTGTAGCGCCTTTCCCTGCAGGTGGCTAATCATGATTTGCAGACCCTCGCCCTCGGAAACTATCAATGGATAAATCAAAAAAGAAAAGTCACGGAGGAAAATAGAGAGTTTAATTCTGCGTGGATGTATTTATTTGCAACGATGCTGGCTTACCTGTATGCTTGATGTGTGGCAAGAAATTTGCAAACAACAAAAAATGTAATGTTGAAAGACACTTCCAGAACAAGCACACAGCATTTACTGAAAAGGATCAGGCTGTAGATGAGCGAAAAAGATTTTATTTGGTGGTAAATAGGGCAGAATGGCTCTTTGGATAGTAAAGGTTGCCGACCTCTGTTCTAGGACAATAGAATATGTGTTATATCTGTGGTCAGTGTATTTCTTTGTCTGATATAAAACTAGCAAACTTTTGAAATGTTGGAAAAATAGTGAATTGGGCGCGTTTCCATCAACTGCTTTGAAGCAAATAAAGTCGGCTACATTGTAGTTTTGTCAGAAGTTGGTGCTATAGGCTACACATGGCTGTAATATGCCAGTAAACAGGAGTAGATGAAGAAGGAGAAGTGAACTGGAAACAAAACAAGTCGCCTTGGTCATCTAACCTGCGTACAAGAGAAAAAGGAGCGAATGTTGTCCGTAGACGAAGACAAGCATTCACACGTTATACGAAAACCAGCCGGCAACCTCCGGTTCTGCCGAGTGAAGCTGATGAGGTAGTCTCTTAAAACTTGCATTCTCTCTACTGACCAGCAGGGGATGTCTCCTCTGGTTGCAAAAAGAAGTCTGATTGTATAAAAGAAGATTTATTACCTCAGTAAACATTGTAAACATGAGTTTTTGGTCTCAATCTATAGATTCAAGTCTTCTTCAATACAGCATGATGTTCATTTAGTAAATAATGGTCTATTTAGAGTCAAATAGACCATAAAGAAGAGTTTACTTTTGGGCGGGCTTACTGTGATTGACAGATTGCTGCCAGAAACGTATACGGTGTCTCTACGTCACTCCTCCGCATTCCAAATATGGTAACATCCGCTCATTAGTTGCAACAAAAAAAAACATGGCGATGCCGAACTCGTCGAACACGAGGCTTCAAAACATCAGTCCACAAACCAATGAGTGACGTCATGATAACTACGTCCACTTCTTATATATGGTCTATGGGGAGGACGCCGACAGCAGAGTCAATCTTCGCTACGTCAGAATTCATTCGGTAAAGGTGTTTCCATAATGCACGGAGTGCAAATTGTTTTCAACAAAGACTAAAATCACTTCAAAATAAGCTCAAACATAAATCAATGGAAACTAATGTGTAGTTTCTTTTTAATTTGAATACGAGGATCAGCGTGAAACCTCTTGACCACGTGTGCTTTTACTTTACCTTATGAGGATCACCTGATAAAAACCTTTTATTTTTGTGATGATGACAATCTTCGGCATAATTACTATTCAGTTTTTGTTTTTCATATTGGCTTCTTGTGATGCTTCTCAGTCCATTAGATGCAGATTTCACTATAGTTTGTACATACATGTTGCTTTTTGCTTGTTCCTGCTCTGTTCTTTATTTAATTGGATACATTTGTTATTGCGTTTATTGTTTGATCTTCTACATTCGCCAACAGATCAATTCCAGATTTTTGGGTTGTTCTTTGCCTGCATTGTTCTCTGGGTTGTGAGTTTCCACACCTACTTGTTCTTGTGGGACAGCAGAAGAAATGTTTAGCACCTGCACATTAATGTCAGAAATTTGAGCAGTAACAGTTTATGTGTACGATATGTGGAAAGTAGTTAGTGACTTGGTTTCCTGGGTTCTGGCAGTTCTTGGTTGATGCACAACTAAAGACATTTTGACACCTCTATGTTGCTCTTCTTTCAAGAAGAAGACAAGAGAAATGCTTTTTTTTTTATCACGATAGATGCATGATATTTTTCAATTAAAGTTGGCCGTAGAAAGGTCATGTGAGAAAAGATGTCCCTGAGTGTGCTGCAAATGTCCCGTGTGTAGTAGAAAAAACCTGTGGAGGACGCTTCACCCATTGCTGGTGGAGATATCTGTGTTTTGGCCATCTGATAACACGCAAAACCAAGTTTATGAAAATTAAGACATTAAGTGACAAAATTGACAAAAAAGTCAACAACGCTGGATATTGTAAACAAAATAACACTAGACGAATGGTCTCACTGACATTAAAGCAGAATCAGTGCTGCCACTGTGTCTTTAAAATTACAGTGACATGCCATCAAAGGTGTTATTGTGTGTCCTGTGGTGGGAAATGTGTACCCTCTTCATCCATCAAGTTTTGCCACATGATACCACATTAATTCAGGTTTCACATTATGTCAAACATTGACAATTTCGGTATTTAACTTTAGTTGACTCAGCAGGTCTTGGTCGTTTTAACTGGAGATTGTGAGAGGCTGGGTGTATTTACCATTGTCCAGAGCAGTGTGGTTGTTTTCAGCCATGTGATAATGATACCAAGTTTATGAAACTTATCAACTACAAATACAGGATATTTTTTATAACAGGTGATATTTGAAACAAATGAAGAGGTAAGCTATATATGTATTGTTTAGGTACCTGTTGGTTGAATTGGCCCGGTTGGGCCCTCTGCAACTCACTTTTGAGCCTGTGATCTCTTGCCCCTCCTCGGTAACTGTTGTGTGTGGGATTAAAATCAATTCCAACTAAATTTCAGTTCAGTCTATCATATTATAAAAATATGAATGACATGTTTGATAACAATTTAAACACTGAAGTTTGTAGTGTCTGTGTGCAGTAGAAGATCCTCACAGGAACCCCTGAAAGAAACAGTTGGTGAACGTAAAACAAGCAGAGTAATTCTAGCTGTGTAACTTCTGCCCTGACCTACTTCATCACTGCAATATAATTACGCCATACAAACTCAGCACACTCTAATTGGTCCACTTGGGCACACACCCAAGTGGGTCTTCAGAGTTGACTTAGAGGTTCAACATTGATGGTTAACAAATGGTCTGCATTAAGTTCTACCATAGGACGTATTTTAAACAGAAAAATCTGGAGTCAAGTATAGCCAGGTTGTTTCAGCTGAGGAGTACTGGATGGTGTCTGGCCCATCACGATCTGCCACGTATAACTACTACATGTAGTTGTCTTTGGTGCCGATTCATGTGTTGTGTATTGTGTTAACAATGGAGCTGACTGCCTCTGTTCATCTGTTTGTTTAGTTTTTTTTGTGTTACATCCCCGACTCAAGCAAGGGCAACAGGAAGGAGGAAACAAATCTGGATGAACCAAGTGTATTAAAGGGGCTAGATTCAGAGCATACCGAGGATTGCTGAGCCAGTGGCTAGAGGCTAACAGTGCTTACAGTGTGAACTGGTCAAACAACAGCAACAGTGCTGACAGAGCTAACATATTGGACTGTCATGTCTTTACCATTGACTGTATTTAAGAAGTGGACGTAGTCATCGTCACGTCACTCATTGGTTTGTAGACTGCCGTTATGAACCCTCGATGTTCAGTGTCGCCATCTTGGATTACTGCCGTCGCCATCTTGGCTTTTTTGCAACCAATGAACAGAAGTTACCATATTTGGAATGCGGAGGAGTGATGTAGAGACTCGATTTACATCTCTGGTAGCTGCAGTGACCTGTCAATCTCAGTGAGCCCGCCCTAAAGCATAATCTGCTTTATGGTTTATTTGACTCTAAATGGACCATAATTTAGTAAATGAACATCATGTTGCATTGAAGAAGACTTGAAACTAGAGATTGAGACCATAAACTCATGTTTACAATGTTTACTGAGGAAATAAATCAAGTGAGAAATAGAGTCATTTGTCATAGACTTTTATACAATAGGACATATTTTTGCAACCAGAAGAGTCGCCCCCTGTTGGACAGCAGAGAGAATGCAAGTTTAAGACACTTCCGCATTGGCTTTAATCGGCAAAACCGGAGTGTTTTGTTTGGCCCAGAACGGACCAAACAAAACACTGGATCTAAAGAGAACTTTACCTGCTTTTACGTTACCTGAAGAAAACCCTAGTCTCAGACACACATGGAAAGAACTCTTGGAAAGGGAGGGGTGAGTGGAGGGGTATAAAGTTGCATGCAATCTACAACCTCAACATTAGATGCCAGTAAATCCTACACACTTCTTTTAAGCCAATTGATAAGAAAGGGCATATTGTTTTTACAGAGAGTTTTGTTCATTTTGTTCGTCAAAACATTCGTCATTTTAAAAGAGGTTATCATTCTCAGCATCATCGTCCAGCTTTCTCTAGAAGCTGCTGTCACATGGAAAATATTGGCATGATGTAGCAAACATATCTCGTGCGTGCCTGTGAGTGAAGTTGGCCTTTATGTGCATGTGTAGTGGAGCACATGTGTTAGCTTTCCCTGAACAAGTCCAGATGAGACATCTGTTGATCCGCTGCTGTCAACTGTCTATGCTGTTAAAGGGGCAAGTTGCATAATCCTGCTAAAGTTTACAGTGTGATTGATGCCTGGAGCTCCGTACAGAGTTGTTGTGTGTGTCAAGAGGGAATCAATAAAAAGTTCCCATTTGAACGGTCACATTCATGATTACATCATTGCAATCTGCTAGCTTTTTCTTTTTCTCAAGATACTGACACTTGTTTTGGAAAAATGTTTGGAACTGCCTAATAAATAAAGAAATACAACTCTCATAAAAGCTGGTTTTATTACATGGTTAATGTATTTATCATAAAATGCATTTAATGTAAATATTTTTTTTATATTTGACCTGAAAGCATTTTACTGTAGTTTTAGTTTCCGTCGGTGGTCGGAGGGTGATCCATGCACCAGCATCTGTGGAGACGCTCAAAGTGTCGGGGGGCAGCTGGGTCGCGTGAGAAGAGTCAACTGATGAACGCGTACGTTTCTACTAGCCGACACACTGAGTTTCCTTTGGCTTCCTCTCTTTCCAAAAAATGTGATTTTAGTTATTTTTCCAGTGTTCTCCTTCTCCAGGAGATGGACATAAAAACAGCAGGCGTTGCTTTTCTTAACACACTAAATACCTGATAGATTCCATGTGGGATTACATGAGGATTACTCAGATGGATTTATTTATTAAATGTAATATTAGTAATTAAACACTATTAAAACAACACAATTTCAATCAATTTTAGATTTGTTTTCTCTGAAGCAACCTTATATCACAGTGAGTTGGTGCCAAACAGTCATATGTGTGTGTGTGTGTGTGTGTGTGTGTGTGTGTGTGTGTGGTTTATTTCTACACACTGTCACTGTAAATCTCAGCGGCTCAAGCAGTTGCTAACTCTGCTGTGAGCAGGTGCGGGGGACACCAGCTCATATTGCTCACATGTCAACCCTGAGTGTCATTTCACTCTGTAGTGCCATTATTACCAATGCTACTACCACAGCTTTTAGCACTGCTACTCTTATAGAGAGAGACATTGACAGTTGCAGAAGCAGTGTATGATCTACTGTATATGTGTATAAAACCGGGGCTAATTTTAAACGCTAGTCCCTTGAATCCATCTTCAATATAGTTTTATATGGTTATAATTGGTCAAGTCTTTTGAACCAAAAGTATCTAAGTGTGATGATAAGAGCCAGTCAAATCTTCTAAATGCTTCCCTTCTAATCTCCTTTATCATTCGCTGTTCATGAAAACAAACAATTATTGTGAAAAAGTCTTCGGATGGATGCTATTTTTTTTGTATTATGTCGTAGGTATTATGCCGACCTCACTTGGTTTCCAGGATAATAAATAATTTCCCCTCGCGGGATCAATAAAGTTAGTATCTATCTATCTATCTATCTATCTATAACGGGCTGTCAAACAAATGGGCTTTGGGTCCAATGGGACATTTTTTGGAATATTGGGATTTTCCGAATAATAGATTATCAGAACAATGGGCCTTGATGCGGACATGGCATCCACCAATGGGTCCTACGCAGTGAGATGAAGGCTGGACTGTTGGCAAGGTGTTGTAAACCATGGGGAACAGTGTGCTAGTGACAGACTGTATATAAGAAGTGGACGTAGTCGTCGTGACATCACCCATTGTGTTTGTGGACTGCCATTTTGATTACGGCCGTCGCCATGTTGTTTTTTTCGCAACCTGTTGAGTTTTATCAGCAGAGTGGTGCTGCTGACGATGCGTAGGAAGGAGGCTGACGACTTCTCTCATTTTAGGAAATTTATTTCAGAACAATGAAATGTGGCCATCTGCCAGTTAGATTGAGCGCGGACTGACTGGAATATGAAAAACGTCACGCATAAAAATGTCCATGTACGGGAAGTCCATTAAGTCAAAATACAATACATGAACATTCATCACATCAATTATTGTGTGTGCTCTTGCGCGCTCTTGTGTCGCTAAGAGTAAACAATATTTACAGTCATGTAACCTGAGAACATGAAAAATAGGCTTACATTTTAACACCCCCACTTGTACTCAGGTTGGTAACACAAAAACACCAAAACAAGATTGAACAAATGTGTACCTTTGGCTTACACATATTAGTCACCAAAAAGAAGACCTGCAAACTTTCCCAGTTTGAACTTGCTGACAGGCTTCGTCATCACATCAGCGACCATTTCATCAGTAGCACAATTCTAACACTGGTTAGATCTGCTGTAGGTGAAAACGTTTCCCCATAGTCTACTCCCATTTTCTGGCTGTAGCCCTTGGCGACAAATCAAGCCTTGTATTGGTCATTCCCATCTACACCAGACTTGATTGTGTAAACCCACCTACCCCCCACTGGTTTCTTGCCCACGGGTAGTGTTGTCGGGGTAAAGGTTTTATTCTCATTTAGAGACTGGATTTCCTCATCCATTGCTTTTCTCCATTCTTTTGAATTGTCTGACTGCATTGCTTCACCATAAGTTTGCGGAATGCCACAAACTGCTCTGCAGCAGTAGTCTACTGTGACATGCATCCCGTCACTATCACGGTCTTCTGTTACGAAGTCGCCTAGGTAATTTGGTGCCCTCCTTTCTCTTGTTGGATACCGCCTACTCTCAGGATCGACGCTTGTAACACTTCCAGTTTCATTATGCTCAGTAGACTCATTTGCTGCCCTTGGACTATCGCAATGTGGACTTTTACCGGGTTCATTTTGCTCTAGAGCCTTTTCTGCACTCCTGTTGACCCCCTGCATCCCCCTAGTCCTGACTCTGTGCCCCACACTGTCATCATTTAGATCTGGCTCATCTGTCTGTGTTTGTTTTTCTGCAGCTGTTTTGCTCACAAATTTCACCAGCCTGTGTTTTTGCACTTTGTTTGTATTTGGGTGATACACCAAATACGCTGGGCTATTTTTGTCGTACCCCACAAAACGCCCCTGATCACACCTGGAGTCAAGCTTTCCCTTTTCCTGCTTATAAGTGTAGCAAACAGACCCGAATCGTTGCATTCTGGACACATTGGGCTTTTTGTTTGTCAACATCTCGTAAGGAGTCAGCCCTGTGCGCTTGTTCAAGCATCTGTTGCGTACCATTGCTGCTGTTTGTACTGCGTAGTGCCAAAGGTGTTTTGGTAACTCACTTTCAATTAGCATGCACCTGCCCATCTCGAAAAGAGTACGCCACCCACGTTCTGCTGTTCCATTTTGGTGCGGTGAGTACGGAGCTGTCGTCTCATGCCTAATTTTGCTTTTCCTCAGCAGCGCCTGGAAATCACCACCTGTGAACTCAGTTCCATTATCAGATCGCATACACTTCACCTTCCCATAAGGGGATACATCTGCAAGGAATTTTTCAGTTGCCTGCACTGCGTCACTCTTTTTCTTTAGAAAGTAAACAAACACTGCATTTGAGTAATCATCAGTAAAAGACTGTGCATATTTGTACCCATCTAATGACTCAGTGGCTATTGGACCTGCAAGGTCTGTGTGTACCATTTCTAAAGGAGCCTTTGCTCTGGCATCGGGGTTCCTATTTCTAGTTTGTGTAAACTTCCCTTGAATACACACCTCACACTCTTGCTCAGGCTTACTCATTTTCCCCTTGATCTGCATACCATCAACAACATCATGTAACCTAAGCACATCATCATAGTTACAGTGGCCTAGTATCTCATGCCATGCTTGGATGTCGTGGGTTGCATTACACTTATCATCAGTTGACTCAATCTCAGTGTGCAGGTAGTACAACCTGCCATACACATGAATGTCAAACCTGGTACCATATCTGGTTATCAAGACATCATTGTCTTCTTTGAAGACGACTGTGGACACATTCGTGGTTGCTGCCTTCACCGAGAAAATGTTCTGCGGGTACGACGGCACATACAGAGCGTCCAACAGTTTCGCATTGCACCGCCGTCCACTGCTGTCGATGAGGGTAACCACTGCCGTGCCTCTCCGCTGAGCGACGCCGCTGCATCTGGTCCCATCAGCCAACTCGACGCTGTGAGTCTCCGGCCTGAAGGTGCTGTCGAAACTTGTGAACAAGGCGATGTCGTTGATGACGTGGGATGTGCCCCCGGTGTCCACCATCAGGCCCCTCTCCTGGATGGTGCGCGCCGGCTGCCGCTGGTCACTGGCCCGTCCGTCCGCCATCTTGAACGCGAAGTCCTCCTTTACCTCAGCATTCTCCGACACTTTGCTCACGCCGTCCCTTCGGTCTCTGTCTTTGTCTTTTCGTCTGCATGTCGCGTCCCTGTGTGTGTCACTTTTGCAAACACTACACCACGTCTTCTGTCGACACGCTCTCGCTCGGTGCCCCTTGGTCCCGCACTTGAAGCACACCATCTCGCTGTCGTCTTTGCCCGGTCCATGTGCGCTGCTAGCCTTGGGAGGTCGCCGTCCGGTTCTCCCCTGGGTCTTCATCATGCTGTCGTCGTTCGACCCGGTTGCTCTGATGTTCTCGGTTTCCTCGAAACTCCGCAATTTGGTCTTGAAGTCAGCAAACGTGATGTTGTCGTAGGTGTGCGCCACATGAATTGCGAATGGCTTGAAGCTCTCTGGCAATCCCTTCAGCACCATAGCCACCAGCAAACCGTCCCCCAGCGTTTCTCCCGCGCTTCTCAGGGCAGTTATGGCGGTCTCTGCTCTAATGATATAGTCCATTACACTTTCGCCGATGGACTTTTGAAGTGAGGTCAGCGTGGTGTACAAACTAATTATACGAGGCTTTCCCGTCCCTGCATAATAGTCTTTCAGAATATTTAACACTTTTCTGCCATCATCTTGCGCATCTCTCATTACCAGAGACAGACTTTTGTCATCTAGCAGTAGGATCAACTCTGCATACGTGTCCGCGTTTTTCTCAGGATCTGCTGCTATTTCAGCTTCTGCAACTGGCTCATTCAACACAGTGTCTTTCAGCCCTAATAAACGAAAGTGTTCCAACAATTTAGTTTCCCAAACTTCATACTTTGCCTCGTCGCCGTCGAATACCAGTCGATGTAGCCTGCTGCTACTTGCCCTTCGTTGCTCTGCCATGCTAGCTTGCCCCTCTCCTCAGGTTAGCACCCTTCCTCAGCACGCGATCCGTTGCAACTTTCTTGGCTTTCGTCGACTATCTTCTCCTCCAAACGTCTCCTGGGCCCATAACCTGTTGAGTTTTATCAGCAGAGTGGTGCTGCTGACGATGCGTAGGAAGGAGGCTGACGACTTCTCTCATTTTAGGAAATTTATTTCAGAACAATGAAATGTGGCCATCTGCCAGTTAGATTGAGCGCGGACTGACTGGAATATGAAAAACGTCACGCATAAAAATGTCCATGTACGGGAAGTCCATTAAGTCAAAATACAATACATGAACATTCATCACATCAATTATTGTGTGTGCTCTTGCGCGCTCTTGTGTCGCTAAGAGTAAACAATATTTACAGTCATGTAACCTGAGAACATGAAAAATAGGCTTACATTTTAACACAACCAAACAGAATTTACCACACAGTATTTGGAATGTGGAAGAGTGACGTACAGATTTCGTATACATCTCTGGTAGCATCAGCAACCTGTCAATCACAGTAAGCCCGCCCTAAAGCATACTCTGCTTTATGGTGTATTTGACTCTAAATGGACCATAATTTACTAAATGAACATCATGCTGTATTGAATAAGACTTGAAACTAGAGATTGAGACCATAAACTCATGTTTACAATGTTTACTGAGGAAATAAATCAAGAGAGAAGTAGAGTCATTTTCTCATAGACTTCTATACAATCAGAGGAGTCGCCCCCTGTTGGTCAGTGGAGAGAATGCAAGTTTTAAGACACTTCCGCATCAGCTTCACTTGGCAGAACTGGAGGTTGCCGCCTGGTGCTAGCTATATTCATGGTTTGTGCCGACTGTTTTGTTGCTGTTTCTTGCTTAATTTTGCATGCTCTCTCATAATTTCCTTGCCATCATTGTTTGGGTGCTGTCATTCTGTTAGACGGGACCAGCTGTTGTTATCGTGATCCTGCTGCTCACAGAAGACGCCCCTTCATCACAAATCTGTCTGTCAAGACTTTATTATCACACGCCATCTGTTATAATAAACAATTATTGATTATTTTATTCACTTGTCTCTCCTGATTGAACTATCGTTACTATTTGTACTATTACTTCTGCTAATGGTGCTGAGGACGTTAGTACTAAGCCTACTACTATTAGTACTACTAAGAAGAAGAAAGGTTGCTTAACTGTCAGCCCTGGATGATACTTTGCAGCTTGTGGAAGTTTAAAAGCCTTTTCAGAAAACAGCGGTGCTCTGACATAATGAAGTGAGCAGACTCTTTGATTCCTCCTATAGACCCAGCGGCCTGCTGTGAAGAAAGGGAAGCAGTCCGGAGAGCAGGAAAGGTAGTAAAACAGAGCAGAGGAATAAAAAAAGAACAAACTACAACCAACAGAGTGCATAGATTAGTTCTTGCATCTTTATGTGGTTAGAATGTCAGAGTCCAATAATTCACTCTGATGCTGCTAAATGCGTTTGTAATAGTTCTCTTTTCCACATCAGTTTGTTTTCTTCTGCCAGAGCCAAATGCACAATTCGAGAAATAATAATTATATTTTATATGGGTTTGCAGGTTTGTTTGTTAATTTGTTTCCTTTATAGTTGCTCACTGTGCTCAGAAAGTAGACGAAACCCGTCCTGAGAGAGTGTTTGTGATGTTTGTGTGTCGCTATACGCTGTTAGCGAGGCTTGCTGATCACGCCTGCCGATTCTAGTTTGGAACTCTCCTTCTTTTGAGTCCAACCGTGAAGTACACAAAATGGTGTAAAAGAACATCACTGAACAGCTTTTCATTTAGTGACTCAAACTCTGGAAAACCATCAAAGTGTGTATGTGACAGAAAGAGAGTGATATGTATTTTGTGTATGAGAGAAACCTCTTCTTCTCTTGGCCAAGTAGCAGCCAGAGTGCCAGGAGGACCTTTGGGCCGTGACTTGATTTAATCAATGGCTGCATGCACACTCTATTACTCGCAGATGGTAAAACCAGATCTATAGAGGAGATCGTTAATTAAATACTTCAATCATGCTACGCAATGGCATGCGTTTTATCATTATAATACTGCAGTGACCAATATACAGTAGTTCAGACAAGAGGTACACCAACACTGTGGAGAGTTTAATCAGTGATTTTATAGCCCATGAATGCTTTTGATATATGATCATGCGTTTGGTTTAAAGAGTTTAAAATATATTTATCATTGGTTGGATTACATTTACTTAGGTGTTATTAGATTACATTACATTACATTACAGTCATTTAGCAGACGCTTTTATCCAAAGCGACTTACAATAAGTGCATTCAACATTGGTAATCAAAAGAACTACTAGTCACCAGAAGTCATAAGTACATTTCCTTTTCCAAACAAGCATCTAAGAGCATGAAGCAGAGCATAACTCAGAGCCAAAGTACAGTGCAGAAACAAGAAAAACAGTAGATATGTTTGTTGTATGATTTGTATGTTGTTGGTTCAACCAAATTCCCCCCAAAAAATAGTTTCTTTCTGGTAATATTTAGCAAAGCTACAAAAGCTTGTTTTGTATTCCACTAGGGGGGAATGGGAAACATTTTTTTCCTGATGGAGTTTAAAAAACCTTTCTGTAGAACATACACACACACATCAAATGAATTACTTAGCTGCTGTAAGTGTCAAATGTGACACTTGATGGAGCCCTCCCACTCACAGAAACACTCACACGTGTCCTTCGACATATGGACGCTCCATTTCTACTCCAAACCACTCTTTACTGAATTTATTGGACAAAATCTGTCTGTGAGATGTGCTGGATGTGATTTTTCTCCTCTCATTGTGGTTGTGGAGCGTGATGTGGGATCGTTTTACTGAATTACTGTTGTATTTTTTGTTGTTGAAAATGTGCAGGGCTGGTCTGACATTTATATAAAAGTACACTCTCACTACCACACACACACACACACACACACACACACACATACGGTGCACAGAACAGTCCGACCACGGAAGAAACTCTAACGCTAACCAAGGAATGTTGGACGACGATGACAGTTTTCTGGAAAACACATTTTCTGACTGGCCATGCATCTTAACTCTCTCAGAGAGCTGTCGGTCATCGTAACAAGCATCATCTACAGTGTGTGAGTGACCGAGTTAAACACTTCAGACTCTCTGGCTGCGTTTCTTATTGGCTTCAAGCAGAGCCTCGTGGTCTTCTGCCAAGTGCAGCCTAATCAGTCTGATAATAGGTCCGAGGCGTCAGCAGTGGATAATACAGTCAACTCTCTCTTTCTCTCTCACTCTCATGCAGAGCCAGATAAGTGAGCGTAAATACACAAACACACATTCACTGTGTGTGTGTGTGTGTGTGTGTGTGTGTGTGTGTGTGTGTGTCTGTGTGTGTCTCTCTCGCTGCTGAATACTTAGCATGTGGTAGTGTTTAAAAACTCTGTGTTCAGGACAAAACTCAGGCACACTTTCTCGGTGTATGTGTGTGTGTGTGTGTGTGTGTGTGTGTGTGTGTGTGTGTCTACCTCTCTCTCTTTCTTGGATGCCCAACGCCGACAAAGTCTTCACAAGGTCTCAATTTCTGTACATTCCTGTGCAACAGAGAAAGCAGATATCCCACGGGAGGTACCGCTCTATAACAAACACCATCCCGGGCCTCAGTATTGAAAGCGCCGCTCCCAGTTAAAAGTCATACGAACCCAGACGCAAGAACCGTCTGCAAGGCAGGCAAATGCTTATGCAAACTAACAAGAGCTCCACAAGCGTGGAGACTCAAAGTCTTCAAACCTTCCTTCCCGTGCGCCGTGTGCCTGATGTGTCCGACTGCACTTGAGGGTTTGATACAATGTGTTCTGGATTATCTTTGTCCTTGGCACCGTTAGTTTTCTTCCATGTCCTGCTTCCACTATTCAATGTTTGCTGCATGCAGGCGATTAAAAATGATGAAAGGATGGTGAAATTATCCCATAATGCAGTGCAAAAAGTCGCCTACATGCAACCGTCATAAATCAGTGACTTTTTTTTACTACTAAAGGTGAAGCATTGAGGCCTGGTTACACCAGAAATGACACAAGCTCCTCTTCCATACACACGTGCCGGCGCCGCCTTGACTGTTGGCCAAAATTACAACTTCTGGGTCCGTCACGTGATGCCATTGGGCCTCAAAAACTTGCCTTGGGAAAGACAGACAAGACAAGACAGAAACTCATCATTTGTTTGCTTGAATAATTGTTATTTAAATCATTAGGTCATTGAAATTGTGAAATGCACTGTGAATCCAGAGTTGCAAAGTGAATCCAGAGTTATTTTTGGACCGAGGGCTGGGAGGCGGGGTTAAAGGATATTTGGCCCCACGGATGCGCAAGATTGCCAGAAGATCCGGACATTTTATACTCCAAGTCAATTTTTTATACATCCATGCTTGAAGATGTGTGTAACCATGGCTGTGATTTGTGGTCAAAGGAACAGTTATAAAGCGATAGATGAACACATTGCTTTTCCTACATTCTTCATAATAAAAGTCCCTATTTATTTTAGCTGCTTGTACTCTTCCTCCATGCAGTAGACTTGTTTTTTATTGAAGAATAGCCGCTAACAAAGCTCCCCTAATTCAGTAATAACTACATTTAATTTCCTTTATTTTTCACAATAAAAGTTCCTCTTTATTTTAGCTACTTGTACTCTTCCTCCATGCAGTAGACTTGTTTTTTATTGAAGAATAGCCGCTAACAAAGCTTCTGTAATCCAGTGATAACTACCTTTCACTTCCTAAAAATACTCTGTCTGTATATATAATATTTGTATTCCTTTGTTATATTTAGTAAATTGTGGATTTTTTTACTTAGTTGATATTCTTTATTGTTTATTAGTTATTTATAATACTTGCTGCTCTTGTTTTTTACTCTGTATCTTGTTTGCACTGTCCGCTTTGCTGCTGTGATCCTGTAAATTTCCCCACTAATAAAAGGATTATCTTATTTTATCCTATCTTATCTATATTTTTCACATTAAAAATCCCCCTTTATTTTACTTGGTTGTATTCTTCCTCCGAGCACTTTTTTTTTTATTGATAAACTACCAAGCTGCGCTAATGCACTGATAAACAATTTCCTATGAATTCACCAGAATAAAGGTCCCATTATTTTGTCATTTAAAAGTTTAAAAGCTCACCAAGCAGCAAAATCAGCAACTTAACACAGCTGAAAGTGAAACAGTTCAATAAAGCATTCATCTGAAAGTACAAACAGGGAGAGACTAAACTCCAAACCCCAGAGATTCAGTTCGAAGCTACGATCAGGTGAGGGGTAGGTTTGACTCAGCTGTGGCCGCAGGACTGGACCCCCCCCCCCCCCCCCCATGCAACGTGAAGGCCTTTTTGCAAGGCTGGCGGTGACAGTAGCCGTTCCAGCTGATGAGTCTCTTACCTTTGCTGTTAGCAGCTTCACTTTATGGGTGAAAAGACGGATTGCAAAGCACTACATTGTTACACAGTTTTAATTAGGAGTCCGACCCATCCCCTCATGTGTGACATCACTTCTAACCCTTTGACTTGTCATTGTAGGAAAATCACAGGTGTCACTAACAATATTAACAATGGCTCTGCTCGTTACAACATGTTTTTTATTTCTTATCAAATTCAAGTTAGCTTTATTGGCATGACAGACGCTTATATCTCTCCTCAATCCACAACACTATCATCGGTAACGGTCACAGGGTATATGATTCTGTTGTGACTAGTGTTGGGTGGTATGACCAAAAATTTGTATCACTGTATTTTTAAGATTCTACCGGTTTCACGGTATTTTTTTTTCGCATTAACTAATAAATGCCAAAAATTATTTTATCTAGCGTTTAATTATTAAGCGGTTTGTGTGGTGTGTCTTCCGTCTCTTCCTGCTTCCTTCACCTACATTCCCCTGGGTCCTATATCCCTCCATGTACAGCTTCTTATCACCCTCTATGTACCAACGTCCATTTATAACTAATACCACACATATTACAGTCTAATCAGCGTTGCATATTTGTCTAACCAAAATACCCAAACATAAAAACATGACGGAAATAGGTTTGCAGTTTTCAAGGTGTACATTTCAGATTGCATCTATTACACACATGAAAATAACTCACGTTTTCTGCTGAGGTGACGTAAGTTGCTCGTGTTACCACCAGCAGCAACAGCAGTGGCTCCAAACTCGCAAAACGTCGGATTTTTTAAAACCAAAACACTTCCAAAGAGCAGACACAGCTCCTCTCTTGGGCACAGACTCTATTGGTGCATCTCCGGTCTGTCTTTGTTCACCCTGCATCGCGCTTTTCTGTTCTTTAATGTAACGTTACTGTAGTGAAAGGAGCCTCTCCCAGCTTTTAACAGACTAACTAACAGGCTAGCTAGCGAGCTGTACCCAGCATGCCGTTCGCCGGTGACATTTTATAAATGTACAATTATTAGTGTTACAAATTGTTTGTGTCACAAACTGTTGTGTCGTGGTGTTTTGCCCTGTTAAAGAGAGTTAGTTGTGGGTTGTTAATTTGTTGTGTTATAACCATGATTAGGGTTCCCGCTCAATACACTTAAGACAACTAGCTCCGACCATAGTGCTCATAGCGGTGAACAATATATTTAGCTGCCTGTTGAAGAGTGACAGCAGTTGTTTCGGCTATGACGGTGTTTTGAAAAATTCATATCATACGGGAAATTTAAACCGGTATACCGCCGAGTACTAGTTGTAACGCAGACCTTCCGGTATATGTGTAAGAGCGTAAGAGTCAAAAAGCTCCGATGCAGCCGGTGTTTTGCTCATTGACACTTGAACATAGTGGATGTCCAGATGTTCTGGCTGAGTGACAGTCTTTCAAACCAGCTGACAACCTGTTGTTGATGCCCAGAATGCAGGCCTGCTTCTGGCGAAGGCCAAACGATTGGAGAGAGTACTACTGAAATATTTGAGTATCTGGTTAAGAAACCTGCCTATTTATCATCCAGGCTGCTGACTGTGAAAGGTTTCTGGACCCCCTTCAGGCCTTTACACACCGGGGCAGTGATGAATAAATGATGCAACAAATGTAATAAAATATAACAATAGACCTCTCTGAGGTTAATTGTCATATAGGCTACACGCTGCTTTAGTTGCCATTTAGTGAAATATGCCTCTGATAAACAGTTACGCAGTATATATATGTTTAGGGCTTTTATTGTGGAAGATAAGAAAAAAGTATCTGGTCTGCGCTGCCTTTGTCAGGGAAGCCTTTGAGCTTTTCTATCACAACGTGATTGGTTGATACCCCTTATTCGTGGTACAAAAGCTGAGAAAAATGAAACCCTGTTTTTGTGTTCTGTGTAAAAACACTCCACAGTAAACCACAGTTCAATGTGAATTAATGGCATTAAAAAAAAAGAACTCCCCCTGGTGTGTAAAGGCCTTTAGTCTAAAACCTTTTTAAAAATGGAAATCTGGTAAATAAAGTTAAATAAGGGTCCGTCTGCTGGATGGAGCAGCTAATGGACCCAGATTGATGGGCGAGACGAAGCTCTCTAAGCTCTGCTTGGAGCAGGCAGGGAGGAGAGGCAGCGGGGCTGCTCCTTGCTCCCTTTAATCAGACTTGATTTCCCCCAAAAGCCAAACCCTAAGAGGGAACAACCGGCCACTTTACACAGAGTTAAAAACCCAAAAGCATCCATTAACACTCAGTACACTCCTGTACTTTTATTTTTTAAATCTTTATTCCCTCCCTTAATGAGTATTATGTTTGTTTCTATCATAGAACTGAAGTCATTTATGTTATTATCATGTATGTAAGTTCTGAGTTTGGGGATTGGACCGCTCACTGGAAGGACTCGGGCTGGGAGGAGGATGATGAGATTTCCTATCTGTTCCAGTAAACTCACCAAGAGCACAGTCCAATTCAAACAAACACTTAGCGGTACACGGCGCTGCGGCGATTACACAAAAAAAAATGTGATCTAGTAAATGGGGCGAGTGTATGGCCCGGACCGAAGGGCTCGGTCAGCATGACAGCCAGACGGGAAGATAAATAGCTGCGAGGGCAGAAGGGAAATGAGAGAGAGTGAGAATGAGATGTCTGTTTATGTCTCGAGCAAACAGATGCAGTTATCCACATCTTTTTCTTTTCTTTATTTTTTGTACCTGAAAGATTAGATTAGATTATATTAGAAAACTTTATTAATCCCCAGTGGGGAAACTCATTTGCCACCAAAAACTCATACAGACAACAATAGACTAATACAGACAACAATAGCCACAGTCCACAGTGCACAACAGACAAAAACACATTACAAAGAATAAATAACACCAGAAAATGCCATATACAACAAAAGATGCTCCCGTTTGAGACCACAAGGAGCCGCACGCTAATATCTGAGGTGGGACTTGTACCAGTTCGACACACAAAGCGCCACTGTGTGTCTGCCAGGGTTTCTGGCTGTTCGTGTAATGTCAAAGTTGCGGTATCAGATTTGGGCAACGGAGGAGGAAATTAAGCCCAATTACAGATCTAAGATTGGGCTGGCGATCCAAAGCAATTCCCGTATTTACAGATCAAGCTGTATGCAAATAAGGCGCATGTGATTATGAGTGTTTGCATTCGAATGTATGGAAATGCAATTTACAGAAAAAAGTATCACGCCGGAGCACATTCACACTGGCATGACAAAGGCCTTTTTTTGGCATGGGAAAATAAATCACCTAGTGCAGAACACGTGAGTCGAAACAGCTTTTAACTGGAGCTATTCCAATTTTGGAATTGAAATAGCTCCAGTTTAAAGCTTCACCGGTGTCTTATAAATGCTGCTGCATACGTAAAAACAGCTTCAGGTTGAGATATTTAGTTTCCAGGTCCCTGCGTGGTACAGGAGCCGGTGCCAACAGCAGTAATAACGAATCGACTCGTGTTTGTTAGTCAACTGGGCGCTGAGCGGAGAGGACTGGCAGAGCCGGTTGGAAACATGACGGAGGAGGTCACAGGTTCAAATCTCAGGGTTAATGAGGAACTTGTATGATGGGGAACACGTGCAGAAGGCAAAGTCTTTTTTGAGGTGGGGGGGGCTTCCTAGCAGCTTGACTACAAGATACATGCAGCGCTGAAGAGCATTTACTGTACCGATCAGCTTTTCTTTCCTGTCATTAAAAAAAGCTTTTTGACACAAGTTTATTACAAATTAAATGATCCAGTTCTATTATTCAGTGACAAACGACCCTTCTCATCTTTGCAGAAGACACGAGGGTGGGGAAGGGAAAGCGTCAGAGTGACATTGCAATGATGTAAAATACTGTCGTTAATTTCTCACCCAGAAAGAAGAGCAAAACTTGTTTTTTAAGGCTTCCCAGGGATGCTGGCACAGTGGATAGTAAAAACCTAAGAATGTGTGTGTGTGTGTTCATTTCTTGCCACCAGCGTTAATGCACTACAATCCTGCACCGATCTAAATCTCTGGGTTCACAAAGTCCTTTTTGCTCCAAGATAATCTTATTTTTCTATTAGTTTTAAAGCAGAACATCTATTATCTGAGCCCCCAAGAAGCTTTTTGGAAAATCATGGGCCCCAAATTCGGTAACTTTCCAAGCCTGGCTCGGTGCTTGTACTGCAGTGCATGGAATGCAGTGGTTGTTTTAACGTTACAATGGCTTGGCAGGACTCTCCTGTGGCCAACCGCTTGGTCCCAGGCGCCCTCAGACGTTGTCCGACGGAAAGCCGCAGAGACGGGAGGCAATCAGAAATGTATATTAAGATGTGTTTGAAAATCTGAAAAAAGCACAGCAGGGCACCCCACAACCTGTTATGTCTCAGTGATACAATTCTATCAAATGATGGATACAGTCAGACGCTGCAGGGCATTGGGTGACTGTTTGGGCTCCCTGTTAATGAGGAACACCAACTCAATTTTCTATTACACACTGAAACAACAACAACAATTTAAAAGTACAGCAAGACTCCCACTGAAGTTCCTGAAAAATGAGACATGAGAGATTTGTATTGGATTAGATTGGAATCATGTCATGCGTGTGATAGAACTGATTGATTTATTCATCCTTTTGATTCAAAAACTATGCGCAAAGAAATACTTTTATTTTTTAAGGATACATAATTTGCTGAAACAGCTTTTTCTTTTTTAAATGTTCCTCAAACAGAAGCTATAAGTGCAAATGTCGGGGACTACTTAGAGCAGCGGCACCACATTTGGTGTTCTATTTCCAGCAGCAGGATGTTGTAAGTGGGATTGAGGGGAAAAACAACTACAGTGTGTAGTTATAATGTTGGGCTGTGCTCAAAAGGAACTCAAGACCTTCCTTGAAGGCATTCATAGTGTTGTGCTTGGTTGTAGGTGTGAATAGCCCCCTAACTCTGACGTCGGAAAGGTGTGTTTCAGACGCAGTTTGACCGTCCCACAAGCACTTTGGTTGATACACACTGATGCCTTTATAATACTGCGGCATCATTAATGCTGAGTGGGAGAAGCAATCAGGCTCAGGTCAGTCTACAGGAAGATGGTGATAACCTCCAAGAAGTAGAAACGTAAAGTAATAATTGTGAGTGCACCTGCAGAAATGTGTTTTCATTTTGTATTTCCCTCCTGCAATTCACTGTGATAATTATTGACCTTCCTTTGTCTGAAGCTACATGGGATTCCCAACAAGTTCTGATCCAAACTCGTCACATACTGATGCTTTGTCAGACCCCTGTGCGTCACTTTTTAACACACTGGGTAGCTCAGCTCATGGTCGCAGGAAACACTTGCTCAGTTTTAGGCAACAAAACCACTTAGTTATGTTTAGGAAACCCATCATGGTTGGGCTTAAATTAAGTACCAGGAGGCAACCTCCGGTTCCGCTGAGTGAAGCCAATGCAGAAGTTTCTTGAAACTTGCATTTTCTCTCCTGACCATCAAGGGGCTCTTCTGGTTGTATAGAAGTCTATGAGAAAATTACTCTACTTCTCTCTTGATTTATTACCTCAATAAACATTGTAAACATGAGTTTATGGTCTCAATCTCTAGTTTCAAGTCTCCTTCAATACATCATGATGTTCATTTAGTAAATTATGGTCCATTTAGAGTCAAATGGACCATAAAGCAGAGTATGCTTCAGGGCGGGATTACTGTGATTGATAGGTCGCTGCCACTACCAGAGTGGTAGCATGGCAACGCTTCAATCCAAGATGGCGACGGCAAAATTGGCGAACACGATGCTTCAAACGGCAGTCCACAAACCAATGGGTGACTTCACGATGATACTTCTCCACTTCTCATATACTGTGACATGTATGGTTTTTTTTGGTCTTTATACTACAGCATCACGCTCTGTGCTTTTTCTCTGAGCGTCTAATAATGACATTTTTTGGTTTACGTTGCAGTTACTTGAAAGACTGGTGCGTCTCATGCAAAAGGGGTTGTTTGTGCGTTGCTGTCAGACGCCGAGACGTGAATAAAAGCGTTGGTATTGGTAACAAGCTGAGACTCCTGATAGGCCTATGGGACATTCTGCAGCTTGCCATCACTACCCAAAGCATATCAAACCAAAGTAAAAAAACAAAACAGTTATGATGAGAGAGACGCAGACAAACGCAGAGAATAGAAAACAGCGTTTGCTAGTCTTGTGTCCTCAGCAGTTTTATGAAAGCTCCTCTTTCTGAGCACTCACGCTAAAGATGTTTTTTCTGTTTTTCTGTGCTGTTTCTTTTGTTACCGCCTCAAGCCGTTCCTCCCCAGCCACAATAAAACCCCTCAATAGGACCCCTCAGACGAGCCAAAGATGTTCAGCATCTCAATGTCAGGTTCCAGCACAATTGATTCTCTCTCTCTCTCTCTCTCTCTCTCTCTCTCTCTCTCTGTCTCTCTCTCTCTGTCTCTGTCTCTCTCTCTCTCTCTCTGTCATGATGTGTCAGTTACAAAACATTGAGTTAATGAATGATTGATGAAACCCTGACAAGTGAAACACAGTAACCGACAAAGCCGCATTTCGAAACATCTCTCAGAGTAATTAATGCCAGGAAGCTTTCTGGATAAGCCATGTCTAGATAAACACCGTCGACAGGACAGCAGATTGGAGCTTCAGTTATGTAATCAGACAGCAAAAATAAACACATTTGTTGAGGGGAGACTCAAAGTGCAAAGTCAGAATTTTATTTTGTAAATCAATATATTATAGGACAGATTAAAGACACTTTATCAAAGACACACACAACTCTGCTAAATAATATTTAGCCTTTAAGATACAGTAGAGAATAACCTATAATAATCAGAGTTTAATCATGCTTTAGTTGCTACGAGCAGATATTAAAATAGCAGATACAGCAAATAGTTAGGAAAAATATCAAATATGTTGTCAGTGAACACAGCAGATATGTTCAGTAGGTTTAATCTTTCGTAATTATTTTGATAATCAAAGCAAAAACTACAGCATTCCCAAAGGTGGGACATTCCCAACCTCTTTCATCACACATCACTTTATCATTTTATCCTTTTAGATATTTGTGTGAAATTGTCGCATGTAGTAGCATATGAATTCTTGAGCTATGGTTATTGGTTTTGTGACCTTTGACCACCAAATTCGTATCAGTTCATCTTTGAGTCCAGGTGAACGTTTGAGCCGAATTTGAAGAAATTATCTCCAGGCGTTCCCTGGATGTCGCTTTCACGAGTATGGACCAGACAGACACACGTAACACATGAAAACATAATGCCTCAGGCCACAGCTGAAGGCCTAAAAAGGCCTACAAATGACCATATTATAATATTAACAAACAGTGGTGACTGGTCATTAAGGGCAGCTGAGTTGTCTTTGGAGAGAACTACGCATACAAATTATGTTATTATTAATTCTCAAAGCTTACTATCTGCTATAAGCCACTAGATATTACCATCACTCAAACTGCTGGTAAAATCAACCGTGGGTTTAACATGCTGTCATTGTGCGATTTCGCCATCGCCTTCTTGGATTACGGCCGTTGCCATGTTGTTGTTTTTTGTAAACAATGAACGGAAGTTACTATCTTTGGAATGTGGAGGACTGACGTAGAGATGCCGTATACGTCTCTGGCAGCCCCATCATGAAGCATAATCTGCTTAATGGTCTATTTGACTCTAAATGGACCATCATTTACTAAATGAACATCTTGCTGTATTGAAGAAGACTTGAAACTAGAGATTGAGACCATAAACTCATGTTTACAATGTTTACTGAGGGAATAAATCAAGAGAGAAGTAGAGTCATTTTCTCATAGACTTCTATACAACCAGAGGAGTCGCCCCCTGATGGTCAGTAGAGAAAATGCAAGTTTTAAGACACTTCCGCATTGGTTTTACTCGGCAGAACCGGAGGTTTCTGCCTCGTACAAGAGCTGGCCACTCATGGTTGGTGCCCCACCCATTTTTTTACGTCTAAAAACGCCACTGCTAACCGGAATCAGAATCAGAACCGTTTATTTTGCCAGAGCATGTTGCACATACAAGGAATTTTACTTAATGGATGGTGCATAACATTAAACAGTCAACAGTAGAAGATTTACAATAAAATATGAAATAAAGTGCACAGACAAACAGGTAACAGTACTTTAAACAAGTGTAATGTAAAAGTGTAAAAGTGTCAAATGTATTTAAATATGAAGGGATGTGCAGGGGAGTGTATCGGTGGGAAATTGTCCTGGGGATCATTGATAAACCCAACTGATGATGGGAAAAAAACTATTCATGTAGCATGAGGTCAACAACAAATGCAATGCGAGTGAAATAATTTTTCTAACAAAACAACTGAACATAATTTCTACAAGGCAGGGTTGAACCTAAACACAGGGCCTTTTACAGCTTATCAAACGAGGTGGTGGATATTCTGCTTCATCGCCAGTGTCAAATATGAGCATATAGCACATTCAGTCAATCATCTTTTCGGTGGAAAAGTTATTTGAAGGCTATTATTTGGAACACAAAGTAATACATTTTAATGCTGCATGTGAGGTGCAGCTTCACCTCTGAAGTAGCACACACATGTGTGTTCATGCAGGCCTCAGTGAGCGTTTTTCTCAGTGTGTGTGTGTGTGTGTGTGTGTGTGTGTGTGTGTGTGTAGATATTAACCAGACGGCATCTGTTAAACTGTAACAGATACTGGTGAATGTTGAAATCAGCCAGACTGCCCTCATTATCCAAGAGGGGATCATCTGCTGGACTATGATCTTATTTGCCTGCTTCCTCTGGTGCACAGCTTAAGGTAACTTAACCAGACAGGTATTTAAGGTGGCACAGCTACCCAAGACAAACAGGTATCTTTGACTTCATTTTCCTTCTTGATTCTTGGCTTACTTATTCGTTTGCCCTCTTTCTCATTGCTTTTTTGTTAAAGGGACAGTTCCTTTCACAAAAATCAAAAATAATAAATGTTCCCTTCTACCTGTTGTGCTATTTTCTATCAACTAAACATGAAACTGTTCACACCAATGGCCGTGGTTTATCTTCAGTAACCGGGTCATGATTTCTGGAAAAGAGACATTGCTGTTGAGTTTTTCAAATGTATGTTTTTCTGGAGCTCTGAGCACCACAAGCCGAGTGCCACATGTTCCCATTATGTTGGAGAGAACACAGACCTCTCTACCACCGATATGTCCGAAAATAAGCAACTCACAACAAAACAATTTAGATCGATAAATAGCACAGGGGTATTTGGAGTGTACTGTCCCTTTAAAGAGTAGTTTATACTCGCCGTAGATGAAGCCTTCACAAGGCGGGCACAGCAAAATATGACGTTATCACGGGCGGCACATGGAGCAATCACGTGACTATCAGAAATAGTTAAATGATAAAAGAACTCTTTACATGTCAGGGGAGTATACAAAGAAGGACAAATCATTTTCTAGATGCTTTAGAAACAGCGGATCTTAATTTGTATTAAATATTGAAGCTAAATAAAATTGTTTACAGCAGGGATATTCAATTAGAATTTAACGAATTATCAGTTTTCAAATTAGACTGGATGAATTATAAATAATACAAACTTTAATAATGCATTTTTTTTTTCTCTCATTTCAAGTACAGTCAGAGCTGTATTTAAGAATAAAATACATAACAGAACGCTTTTGAAAAATGTGCATCTTAATATAAAGTTCTTTGCATTTGTCTTTGCCCTGAAGTGGTCAGAAGTGTCAAGTTTAGACCATTTCTTTCTTTGAAAACGTGAGACAAAGTATTTCTTACTTTTCCCACCATGTTTCACCCCATTTCTCACACACACACACACACACACACACACACACACACACACACACACACACGCACACACACTCTCTCTCACTACCCCACCTGTAATACAGATACTATTTTGACGGGAACCTTTTATTTTCCCCCGGGAAAACTCTGCCCACACTTAGCAGAGGAGGGTTGCTTGGGAGTCCTACCAACATTACACTCTGCAGATGCATACAACACAGCAGCTTACCATAGGACAACATGAGCAACAGAAACAAAGGATGACAGCCCTGGAGGCTCTGGAGCACATCCTTGATCACGACAGTGAAATAGAGGAGGATGTGTCTGAAGATGAAGACCATCTTGAGGTCAATTCAGATTATAATGGTGCTGATTATGAACCATCAGATGAGGAAACTGATATGCATGTTCCTCCAAGTGAGACATTTGTGTCATAAATTGTGAAATACAGTGGTCATCCTCACCCAATACAGGTCAGCCAAGACTGTCTGCCGAAAATATTATAAAGACAAAATGTATTTGAACAAAGCACACCGTGACGACATGTCAATCGTGTACTGTGTGCCTACACAGCACACGATTGACATGTTGTCACAGATACACACACACACACACACACACACACACACACACACACACACACACACACACCTCGTTCATTGTGCTCATCTGTTGTTCATTTTTGTAAATTTCTGTTTCTTAACACTATAAATGAACATAAATGAAGTTTACTTTCAATACAAATCCTTATGACTCATTTGGCTTGATTTTGAGTGAGCGGGTCAATATGACCCTGAACAGCAGAGAATCATGTTATGATTCTGATCATATCTTAGATTGTTTATTATCTGTGACTTCACTTCAGATGTGAGTTTGTTTGCACAAAATATTTGAGCTTTGTTTTGTAGTGGCGCTTCACATTACCTCTTTTAATAATCGACACGGTGTCTGAACATGAAACACACTGGTTTTATTTTAACATATAAGAGTCTGTCTTGGTGACTTGGTTAAAGGCTCTGGTTAATCTGTCCACATTTCCCTTTTTGAGAACAACATGTTCTCTGACTCACGTAATTCTCCGACTGTTCGGCCTCTCGTCCGGTCTCTCCCGTGTGTGTATAACTTTTTCCGTTTCACTCAACGTACATACACAAAAATACCCAAATTAACAAAAAACAAGGAAAACAAAGCAGAATAGAGCTAAGCATAAACATTTAAAGACTATGTGCAAATATACATATGAATATATATATATATACAAAAGCATATATATATAGGAACATAAAACACAACAACAATGACACTGAAATGGAGGTAATAGTGCAGTATGAATGATTAAGTCTTCATCAGAGTGACGGCCAGCGGAAAGAAGCTGTTCTGGTGTCTGGTGGTTTTGGCGTACAGTGCTCTGTAGTTGGAACGGCTTGTGTCCAGGGTGTGTTGGGTCTGCAGTGATGTGTCCTGCCCGTTTCCTGAGGTGTACAAGTCCTGGATGATGGCAGGCTGGCACCCATGATTTCCTCTGCAGAGCAGTCCGTCCGTTGTAGTCTGTTCCTGTCATGTTTGGTGGCAAATCCAAACCAGACAGTGATAAAAGTGCATAATTCTCAATCATCTATCGGTTATAGGTCTGTAAACAAACGAACCAAGCGCGAGTATAAACAAAGCTCAAGGCCTTGGACTACAGCACGGTTGCACATTTGAATATTTTTGCGCCAGCACTTGAGCAGATGGAGACCAAAAAGCTGAGAAATCGAATAATGAAAGTGTCTTTTGTTCTCAGCTGAGTTAAGTCTCCACAGTTTCCTCAGAGTTTTCTTCTTCTTCGTGGTGGATGCAAGCAGAGGTTAGAGGCATTACAGTGTTGTCATTCTTCTTCTGGTCTGACGAATCATCATCGAAGTATTATATAGAAGCCATAGAAATACAGAAACAAAAGGAGGGGAAAAAAAAGCTTGGCAGACAAGCACCGCAATCACCATCTTCCCCACACAACACAAATGGAAACCAGATGCTGTATGTATATGGTATAATAATGGCAGGATCTCTGTATGAAAAACAGAAAAAAAAGAAAAGAAATGGCAGCCATTCAGGATGTAATTTACTGTTGCTTTATTTTTTAATGACTGGGATCGTTGGCCTCGTGTGCTGCTACAACTGAGCCCAAACTCTCTTTTGGAACACAAGGCGATGACTTTCTAATCAGCCCCAGTCAGCACTTGGATTTGAGCTAGATGTTTATGTAGTGATTCAATTCAATGTACTGCAAATGTTCCTGAGATCCGACGGTATGAAAGCGGCTTTCCAGCTTGACATTTTGCTGCCTTACAAGTAATAGTTTGTTCTGTGGGGGCGGCTCTTAGAGGAGCAGTTATGTGGTCAGTAAGATTAAGAGGGTTTATCCCAGTAGGAGCATGAATGTGCTTGGATGTCTTGTGTGTAAAAAAAACCCACCAAAAAATCCAAGAACACTTTGGCTTGAGGTTGGCTCAAGAGGAAAGCTCACAGAAGTTGAAAGAGGTCGTTCTGTGAGGATCGTGAATGCTCTCAGTGAGTTTCGTGGCAATTTGGCCATTTGATTTTGATGTTTCTTGTACACATGTGGACATTTTTGAGTCATGACAGCACAAGGGGAAATGTGAAGGGTGAAACCTTAGGATTCAACCGCAACCTACAGTGAAATACAGATATCATTTTTGAGATACCTTGCCTTAAACCCAAAGTGTTTGTCAATGGGAAATGTTGACCGGACAATGACAACAATCATCCTCAGGAGACCATTAATATTCATATCGAATTTTATGTTATTCAGGCCAGTAGCCGCTGAGACGTCTCTAATAATATTTTTTTTTTTTTAAATATGATACATTATTATACATTTAAGTATATATATTAGTTTGATGTTAGCTCGATCTCAACTAGCTTTCACATTAAAAATAATAATTCAATAAATGCCTCTATATGACCTACATAAGTGAATGAGACCATCATAGAGAACTATATAGTTATTCTTAATGCTTGTCATTGGTGCCCTCGAGTCCAATTCAGGCAAAATCAGATGAAATCATGCAGGTTCACCAAAAACTACTTCAGCTCAGAGTCCAGCAGGGCTTCCAGCAGCAACCAGCCCGCCGCAGACAGACCCTGATCCGACTTGGCTGCAGTCAGAGCTCCGGTAGGAGGAGAGCTCAGCACCCGGCAGAAGTAGCTCATCCTCTGGCTTCTAGCTTCTCCTCTCTGCTCCTCCGGTCCCCACACCGACACCACGCTGCTGGAGACCCAGGACGTATTGCTGGGCCTGCCGGAGGGAAGGGAGGCACTGGAGAACCAGAACCAGGACTGAGCCGGGCAGACTATCAGACCTTGCTCCAGTAAAATGTTTTCTAAAGGGACTGTGGCGTTCGGAAACACTACCGCTTTTGTCCACAGGGACCGCCAAAATCAACACATACTTAAATTTTCTCGTAGTAGCTTTAAGTATTTTTTAGATATAATACTTAAACAGTGAAAATATTGAATACAGGACATGGGATACTTTGATGTTGAGGTATTGCTACATCAAAAAGTAAAGAGCCTTAATACCTCTTCCACCAGTGGGACTGAACGGCTGACATCAACACCCTTATTTCCAGCTGATTGTGGGACAAAAAGTGAGAGTAATTCAAAATCTAACATCTGTAAATAATACATCCAGAGGAAAGTTGCACATTTACACAAAGGGGAGAGAAGAATTTCTAAAATGTACAACGTTTATCAGATTACACCAGTGAAACTGGCTAATGCAAGTGTTTCTGTTTATTATTGCTAATTCCAGAGGATTAAATAATATAACGCAGGTCAGTAAACTGTAATGAGTTGCATTTGCAAAGGAACCACCCGAGTTCACCAATCACACCACCGACCCTGAAACTGCATATCTTTCCTTGGGCCATTGTGTGTGTGTGTGTGTGTGTGTGTGTGTGTGTGTGTGTGTTATGACAGTTTTAGCACCTTAAACTGCAGGGTGGAGCGCTGTTGGACAATCATCAAATTCAGTCCATTAAAAGCAACCTGGGAGGCCCTCGGCTGTAAACCGAGAAAGTCAACTATTAACCCAAAGCAGAGAATGGAGTCCAAATCCTGTTTGGGGGAATTATAGACACGGCGGGACATTGGTGGGACACACAGGACGTCTTCCACATATCCAAAACGACTTTGCCACACACAAGTGTAAGTTGCAAAAACAGTGGTAATATTGTGTGTGCATCCATCCAAGTATACACCGCAGTGGAGTAGATTGAGGTGCCGATAACTAAAATTGTCAGGCATGTCGGTGCATAATGCTACACTGAGCAATTCCTTAACTGTAGACCAATATAATCCATGTCAGCTTCAAAGTACATGCTGTGTGTAAGATACAGCACTGTTGTTTTAGTGTAGTTAATTATTGCAACACAACAGATCTTCCCACGTTTGTCTGTGCAATACACTTCTTGCAAAGCAAAGACTCAACACTAATCATAAATGAGTTTTACAGTAGACCATAGAGTCTCCTCCAGCTATAATAAAACCTACAATAATGTGCCCAAAGCCTCAGAGCCTCTGTGTATCTCAGTCGTCCTAACCTGCTGTTGCAACACACACATATTTGTTTCTTTACTACGCTGAGGCCTTTTTAACCCTCAAGAACATGCTATTATGAGCTTTTCTTTTACACACGCTGTATCTCAGTTGAGTAATGTTGTTAAACCAGAACTGTAAATGCAGTGAGGCACACAGCAAATACCTGTGGGACATGCAACTTCACACGCCAAAGAGGTATTTACACACACATATCAGAAACTCAGAAAGGACTCAAGGCCAACATCTCAATCATCCCTTAGGAAAGCTATTTTCAGCTAGAACCCTGCTGATATTTTCAAATCCATTATGGAATATGATTTACTGTTTCAATCCGGCTAAACCTTAAATCCAAATTACTGAGTTAAAAATATCTTCTGATACATAATACAAAAAATGGAACAGCCAATGTGGATGAGATACTGAAAAAAGAAATGTAGAATTAGAGATTTATATATACATATATATATATATATATATATATATGTATATATATATACATATATATATATATATATATATATATACATATATATACATATATATACATATATATATGTATATATATGTATATATATATACATATATATACATATATATGTATATATATATATGTATATATATGTATATATATATACATATATATATATATGTATATATATATACATATATATATATATATGTATATATATGTATGTATATATATGTATATATATATACATATATATACATATATATATGTATATATATATACATATATATATATATATATATATGTATATATATATACATATATATACGTATATATATATATATACATATAGATTTGTTTTTTGTTATGATGAGATGAAATTAGATGAAATAAGATGGTATTTTACTAGACAAGATCAAATTAAATCAAATTAAAACCAAAGAATGTGAGATTAGATGAAATAGTATGAGAATATACTATAAATGCAATTTATTAGGATTTAATAAAATGGGATAAGATAATATTAAGGAAAATTAAATAAAATTAAGTGAGCTATGACGATATATAATCACAAGTTCATATATATATACACACTGTAAAATAAAATAAATGAACTGAGACGGTGTGGGATGTGGTCTGAAAAGTGAGGGAAAGAATATCCACATTCATGACATTTCCTGTACCACGTTTAAACATGATTAATATGTGTGTATTGGCAAAGCTTTCTTATGGAAATGTGAATGAGCTTTCTTTTGTTTCATCAGTAATTGGCCGTATCTCCCCCTGGCTTGGCTCTGTTCCTGGCTTGATGACAGTGTCACTGACCTGGTGGAAACTGCACAGGCGGCCAGCCAGACCACACACACACAGACACAGACACACACACACACACACACACACACACACACACACACACACACACACACACACACACACACACACACACACACACACAGGCATACATACAGATCATGTTTTATCAGATGAATGTTGGTATCTTGGCCAAAGCTCTGTCAGGTCATCGTCACCTAACTGACACCAACAGATACACACGCACACACACACACACACACACACACACACACACACACACACACACACACACACACACACACACACAGACACACACACACACACACACAGCTTGATGGTCATACTGTAGCTCGCCACAAGAAATAGACCTCTGTGTTTGATGTAAGCCAGCAATTATATGTCAAATGAAGAAACAAAACAAGCCTTTTTTACGATTATTTACACAAAATATGGCCACAGGCTCCAAGCAAATAGGGGGCAGCATTCCGCCTCTATGACTGGGTCCATCCAATCTCAATGTAGATTTGTTAGTTATAAATGTACTTATAATCTCCAGGTGTACACTTTGATAGTTTGTTTATTGGATTAAAATCAAAGTGGCAGAAGGCTACTTTGCGCGGAGGATAAGTGGTGCAGCTCCAGGAAACAGACTTTCAGTTGGAGGAGCTGTAGTAACACAAATTCAGCAAACCTAAACACAAGCGACTCCTCCGGTTGCAAAAAGAAGTCCATTTGTATGGAAGTCTATGGGAAACTTACCCTACTTCTCACTTGATTTTGAGTAAACATTGTAAACATGAGTTTATGGTCTTAATCTCTAGTTTCAAGTCGTATTCAATACAGCATGATGTTCATTTAGTAAATGGTCTATTTAGAGTCAAATAGACCAAAGCAGAGCATGATTTAGGGCAGGCTTACTGTGACTGACAGGTCGCTGCCGCTACCAGAGAGGTGTACGGCGTCTCTACGTCACTCCTCCGCCTTCCAAATATGGTAACTTCTGTTCATTGGTTGCAAAAAAACAACATGGCGGAAATTGCTGAACTCAAGGCTTCAAAACGACAGTCCACAAACCAATAGGTGACGTCCTAGTGACTACGTTGACTACTTATATACAGTCTGACGCTAAACAGTGCCTTTGTGCGTCACTCTGATCAAGGCGCGGTACTTGGAGGCGGGAACGGGTTGGCTCTTCGTTGGCAGTTCTACTTCTATGTCCTTTCATTTCAGGTCAGACTGGATGCTACAGTGGCTCACTATCGCCTCTCCAGGTACAAGTGGTATTACAACACAGGACGGGCCAGGGCTAGCTGGTTAGCACGCTCATTTCAGTAGATATCTCTGCAACACAACACATGTCTTTTGACATAACTTTAAAACAGTTTTAAAATAAAATTCTTGCCAGATCTTTCACATTGCACCTTTAAAGGTTTTACTCATTATAACCTGTTTACTACAAAGCAGGTATGCTTTATTTAAAAAAGTAATTCATTCTAAGTGGTACTATGGGCTAAATCTTTAAAAGACACTGGAATGCTTCCACGTCTGACGGACGTGTCTGGTTCTCAGGAAGAGTATCTGTCACAGTGAGACCAACATGAAACATGGAGAGCACTGATGATTTATTGCTTAAGTCATTAGTCTATGAACTCTGTTGTCACACAGAGGCCACTCAATGCATTAAAACACTAATATATGTGTTGAACACTCGAGGCACAACATTGTATTAGTTTTTATTCATAACTACGTCAGGAGAGAGCATGGCTATGGAAATAATGCACAAATCTCCACTGAAGCTAATAAATTCCAATAGTGACATCCATTATGTTGAAATAATCTGGTTTGTCCCCCCAAGCCTCATAGTAACGTGCATCCGGAGACAACTTTATGTTGTAACTGAGCCGACTGCATCACATGTACAAAAGAGAGGAATGATTTTTTTTGTGCTTCACATATTGAGCAGTGTATTTGTTTCATGTATTTATTTATTATATCATTCCAAGGGGGGAAAAAACAGAACACTACCAAGTGCTTTTAAATTTGCAAAAAATGAGTGAAAATATGTATTGAGTTCAGTTCCTTTTAACAATGTGTTGCTGATGGTATGGCTGTATGTAAAAAATAATACCAGTAGCTTTCCCATGTGGCCTCCTGGGAAGAGCTGGAGGAAGTGGCTGGGGAAAAGGATATCTGGGCTACCCTGCTGAGCCTTCTGTCACTACAACCCTTCACTGATCCCTGTGAAAGATGACAAGTACAGAAGGTTGTGTTCAAGGCAGAGGGAGTAGGAAATAACTCAAGCTTTCTCAGATGACTGACTTCCTCATTGAGTCCGTTTAAATCTCACTGCCGCCCATAAACACGGTAGTGTTTATCTACCCGCCACCGTCACAGTGCATTTTTGTGTGTATGTGCGCACGTGAATTTGCAAGTAAAGTGCACCTTGTCTGTGTATCTAGATTACTACTGTATGTGTTCAGCTAGCCTGTGGCCTCCCGATGGGGTTGTGAGCCCCGACCGAATTTGAGATCCAAATAATGACCTTCATTACTGTAATTTCAAATAATTCTTTTCCATTTGGGCCAAATGACTATCAATAAACACCGCAATTATGGCTCGTCCACCCATGGGGCGCAGTCGACCGCAAGAGTCCCGTTACAAATCCGTCTTTGGTTCTGCGGGTGTGGTCGAGCTCTGTTAAAGTTTTGAAAATGTTTTTGTTAACTGTTTTTAATATCATTTGGTTGAGTGGTTGATAGCACTGATATGATAGGATAAGTATAGGATAAGGCAACCAGGTTCACCCCCAACTCGTCAAATACAGGCGGTTGGTCAGTGCCCATTGGCGTCTGAGGCCGACGCACCATGCTTTGTGCTATGTATCCCATCTGCATCATTATTAGAAACTCGTTAGCAACTGACACAGTATAAAGCACGAAATAGTCCACACAAAGCTGGGAGGGAGGGGAGGTGGATGTGAAACTAGAAGTAAACACTTTGTGTCGTGAGGCGCTAGTCACGTTACTTGTTTATCATTCGCTACTCACGTGAGTCGTTAGTCAGACAAATTAACGTCAAACAAGCTCTTTTCCTTGACCTAACTAAGTATTTTTTCTTGCTTAAACGTAACTTAACTGTGAAGGTGGAATTTTATTCTGAAAAGACGCTATGCATGTAACGAGTGGAAACTGACACGTCGTCCGAAACCGATGCTTTGGATGACATAAAGCGTCAGGGCTAGGGACCAAGCATCGCTGTTTGACTAGTTGGGAGTGAGAATGTGTTGGGGTAGTCTTATAGCATTTTAGGATTATTATACAGAAACACATTTTTACTTTTGTGCAGCGTGAATAAGGACAGAGCATTCCATGTGCAAGATATCTTAAAAAAGGTGTCAAGGTTATATTGTCCATAACAAATGGCATGCAATATATTGTTGAAAGCGGTATGATTTTTATATCAACAATGTATCAAATGACTCGTCTCTCACAGTTTGGGCTCTGAAACCCCATCTACCTGCCCAGCACCAAACAGCAAACAGACACAGTTAGCGACTAGCTGGTGAACACAGCATACAGAGCCAGATAATTCCCTGAGGAGTTGGTGGGGCCCAAAAAACAACTTTGAATGAATGCTAATGTTGCTCGGTATGAGCTGGATGGTGACAACAGCTCATTGTTCCCCAACAACTTCCCCATATCAACAAAGAAAAGGTGATCATATGTTGTGTTTACAGCTTGTTTACCCTGCCCCCAAGTTGCAAAACCCCTGTTTTTACTGTTTAATATTCTTTCTTTTTTTCCCCTCACCAATTCATGTAGTGATTTAACTTCCACTAAGCTGTTCAACAGTGTTTAGTGGGCCCGTTCCTTGGGAAAAAAAAACCATCTGGTGATGACAGAGAAAATCTGTAGGTAGCAATATTTACAAAAGAAAGCTCCAGCTACAAAAACTCAAATTTACTCCACGGATTACGTGTAACCGACAAGTGATTGACAAGTAATCTCTACAACATGCATTTAACAGGGGACTCAAAGTCTGTGTTTTTAAAAAAAGTTAAACAAATGGAGCCTCATCCCGAGGGGACGGCGAAGAAGAGATTGAAAGAAGATAACAGTGCAAGAAATTAAAAGTATGACAGAAGCTTTCAAAGATCTCATGTCTTTGATGTTGGTTTGATGAGATTGAGATGTTTGTTCACTCATCATATATTGCTGTTGTTGCTGCCCCTGGCTTTTTCACACTTTTTTTTTTCAACGTCCCTTCCTGCGCAAACTTTCTTTCAGTTGCTCTGACGTCGTATTAATGACACGGATGGGTTCACGTCAGTGTATTTTACCACCGCTGCATTTCAGTAGTCATTGACAACTCCAATCCTATTTAATTAATTGCTTTAGACATATCTTTTTTTCCCCCTATTAACAATGGTCAATTAACAATGATCAGGTTGGGGACTTTAATTTAGTTTTTGACAAGATTGTATGAAACGTATTATATCACGACTTCAAGCTGATTGCTTGCATTCATTGCCACTTGTTTCGGAGTTTGTGTGTTTTATGACGCCTCGCAGCCCATTGGTTGCATACAGCTCACTTTTATTGTTTTGGAAAATGTGTTTGTTTTAACGTAACTCGGCCACTGCTACGCCGGCAGACAGCTTTGGTTTAGCTTTGTTTCTGGAAAGATTGCATGATAGTTTACATTGGAGCTAGTTGAAAGTCAGGTGTGTCACTCTCAGACGCCGAGAGGCACTGACCAAGCAGCAGTATTCAACGACTTGAATTTCATGCAGCTGGATATGCTTTTCTTTGTTGGCGGCATACTGGGTGTCTTTTCTTGTCATGCTGCCTAATCAGGATCCACAAAATACCAGCACTTGTTACGCATCTTTCTCAATCCGTAGAGAAGCGCGTCATCCTCCTTTTTTTTACAGTGGTGTAAGACAAGTTAAATTAGCCTCATGTTGTGGCCCAGAGGCCTTCTTTTTTTTAAACCAGAACATCACATTTCTCAGCAGCAAAGCATCTAGCATGGTTTCCATTTCTTGTATCTCTCAGTCCTTTCGTTGGATTCAGCACACTGCGTCAGCACCCTGGTCTTACTCCTATAGGGCGTCAAATACCGTCACTTGGTCAGTGGTCCTCAGCATCTTCATACCCACGCACAAGGCGCCCTTCAGCGTCTGAATGAGATGCACCTGGCTTTCAACCAACTCCAATGTAAACCCATCTGCGTCATTATTACGCACTGAGAGCAAGGGATGTAGTATATAGTAGCAAATAAGTCTGCTAGACAGTGTTGTTGGATGGGTCAAACAGGACTTTTACATGTCACATGAAGCAACGTCTACTGCTTAACTTACACAACAAACGTACTTATTTTAACCCAAACCATGATGTTTTTTTCTAACCATAGCCAATTAGTTTTGTTGCCTAAACCTGGTAACCATGGACTGTATATAAGAAGTGGACGTAGTCATCGTGATGTCACCCATTGGTTTGTGGACTGCCGTTTTGAAACCTCAAGTTCGGCGATTTTGCCATCGCCATCTTGGAATACGGCCGTCGCCATGTTGTTGTTTTTGCAACCAATAAACCGAAGTTACCATATCTGGAATGCAAACGAGTGAGCAATGACACCGGGTACGGCTCTGGTAGCAGCAGCTACCTGTCAATCACAGGATGCATACTCTGCTTTATGGTCTATTTGACTCCAGATGGACCATAATATCATGACTAAATGAACATTATAATGAAACTACAGATTGAGAGCATACACTCATGTTTACAATGTTTACTGAGATAATAAATCAAGTGAGAAGTAGAGTCACTTTCTCATAGACTTCTATACAATCTGACTTCTTTTGTATCCGGAGGAGTCGCCCCCTGATGGTCAGTAGAGAGAATGCAAGTTTTAAGGCACTTCCACAACAGCTTCACTCTGCAGAACCGGAGGTTGCTGCCTGGATACTACGCAAAACACTGGGCTCCGACTCAAGCGGCCAGCTCTCTTCTTACGAGTAAATCTAGAGTCATGACACTTTTGTATCTTCTACACACTCACTGGCTGGTCATGGTGGCTGAGTTTACTCCAGTGCCAGCATTTTTGGTGTCTAAATAAAGACATGGGGGCAAGTCCCAGTTGCCGTGTGATTCCTGACATTTCTGGCATCCTGCAGTGTTCAGGAAACTAGTGCTCAATTTCCATGTAACTCCACTGAGTTACAGTAAATGACTGTGAGGTAATTTGAGTCGCGGAACAAAGTCGACCAGATGAGATTTATTAGGTAAAATGCTCCCTTCCTTCAACCCCCCACGTGTGTGTAGTATAAATACACTGCCTACTAAGAATTTCACCTACACATGCATGAAGACAGCTCTCTCTCTCTCTCTCTTTGTCCCCTGCGCGCGCACACACACACACACACACACACACACACACACACACACACACACACACACACACACACACACACAGGAAAAGTCAACTTCCCAAGGTGTTCTATGAAAGGGGCTTGTGTTTTAACATTATTTTCCACCACAGTCCGTGAACTCGGCAAATACAAGCCAGCCCTCATGGAAAGAAGTACGCCAGAAAGTTAAAAGGAAAACCTACCCCCCAAAAAAGCAGGTTTTGCAATACAGTAGGATAACAATCTTTTCTCTTGTCCCCCCCCCCCCCCCCCCCCCCCCCCCCCCCCCCCACACACACACACACACACACACCCCCACCCCCCCTTCAAACAGACAGCAGAGGTCAGCTACACAAAAAAGCATACTTCGAGCTAATTGGGGATGAAGTGTACCTCCACGACCACGCCAACCTCATATGTCGCGTTTGCGTCTTTACATTGAGCCACATTAAAGCAAAAATGTCAAAACTAGTTTTGATCCTGCGCCACTGCCAGTGTTGGCAGGTTGGCAGAATTAATTTAGGTAAATCTCATCCACTTTCTCTGGGTCTGTAAGATCTGTCTAATCAGTCAGTGAAGCTCTGTGGGTGAGTTTGATGTATCTAATTTTTAAATGATTGATTGGGAGTTCACACTTATGTCCTTGTTGGTTGAAATTAATTTTAAAAAACAATTAAAATTTTACAAACTCAGAATGTGATTGAAAAAAGATGAAAAAAAGATGTTGGCGCAAGCCAAGATATGAGGTGCTTGTTGTCTGGGCTCTGTGTCTTACCGCCACTTTTCATCTCCCCATGCATTGCACAGCCTCGCGACATTCGCCGAAGTCTGTTACACACAGGTCAAACCCTGCAGACACAAG
This sequence comes from Cebidichthys violaceus, assembly GCF_023349555.1. Lineage (NCBI taxonomy): Eukaryota > Metazoa > Chordata > Actinopteri > Perciformes > Stichaeidae > Cebidichthys > Cebidichthys violaceus. Next base: position 16,534,810 of record NW_027176816.1, read on the forward strand.
TGGTACATAGAGGACAATAGGCGTGGACGGTAGCGTAAGGTTTTTATGACAAGTGCATGCTATTATGATGATGTTAGTTACTGACGCTTTTATGTTTGAAAGGTGTGACTGCTGACTCGGTTGGCAGATGTGCTCAGCATGTCAGTCCTAACAGATTTTGTGCCTAAACCACAGACTGTATATATGAAGTCGACGTAGCCGTCGTGACGTCACCCATTGGTTTGTGGACTGATGTTTAGAGGCCTTGAGTTCGGCATATTGGCCGTCGCCATATTGTTTTTTTTGCAACCAATGAAAGTGACCATATTTTGACTGTGGAAGAGTGTCTTAGAGACCCTGTGAAGCAAAAGCCGCGACCCAAATGTTCAACTTCTCAAATGTATTTAATGAAAAGATGGTGCAGTTTGAACCTGAGCTGAAAATGTCCTCTGCAGTTGTAGTAGTAGAGAGCTCTCTTGTTCAGAAAAATTGTTCATGACAGTCCCCGTCCCACATGTTTCAAGTAAACAAGTAAAACTGATTTGTTTATGTCTGTAGATTTGTCCATTTGTAATGCAAAATGACCACTTACCTTAATTCGAGCTGTGGTCTGTAGTTTGATGTCATCCGACATGTCTTCAATTCACCTACTTGTAGTGTCATTTGACAGAGGTATAGTTTTCAGTTTATCCGCTGCAAATTGATCCAACAAACGGCGCTTCAGTTTTGACGGCTTCATGCTTTCTTGTGCCAGAACCTCGCTGCACAAAACGCACTGAGGTTTTTGTCCTCTTTTGTCCTCAATGTAAGAAAATCCATATCTCATGTAGTCGGTGTCTTACTTGCGTTTCGCTCAATTAGCATGAAAACAAACTTTGTGGGTGTTCTTCTATACTGTGAAATGGGTGTCTATTAGCATTACAATGCATTAACACCAAATACTGTTAAGGAGTGTGAATAACTCCGCTGCATAAAAAATCCCCTTCAAAATATAACGTTTTTTTTTTTCCAGGCAAAGATCCGCGACCCCCTGAAAACGGGTCCACTTGTGGGTCGCTAATTAATGCTAATCACTGCCTTAAAGCATATGGTCTATTTGACTCTAAATGGACCATCATTTCTTTATAGTTTATGTAAAATAATCGCTACTGACTATCTCAGAATCAGAATCAGCCTTATTGGCGATGTATGCATACGCATACAAGGAATTTGACTCTGGTTTCTCGTTGCTCTCCACATACACAGAATTTACAAATAAACAGGAACAAATTTAAATATATAAAAAATAAAAAACAAGGACAACATGTGTGTATATATATATATATATATATATATTCTTCCGTGGTGGGAGTGTAAGGCAGCACAATGTCTGTTACGTTGGGGGGGTTGCCAGGTTGAGCGCAGTAGCTCCACCGAAAACATATTTCCCACAATTTAAGCTTCTGAATTTTCCAAATGCAATAGTATTATTCAAACGTATGTTTGGTTCATAAGCCTCGTACCGAACAGTTTAATATGAATACGTGTATTGTTACACCCCTAGAAACAAATAATAACCCGTAGCTGTGGCATCATAATGAGGTTATTAGGAGGCAGTTCAACTGTAGTAAGACAGCACAGAAGGCCCAGGTATAAAATGCACGGCCCGCCACTGACATACACATATAAGTGAATATATCATAACGACAGGAAAACTTGACCGACCACTGTCAGTGGGCCGCCGCTGTTCCTGCGCCGACAGAGTAAAGTTACTGTAGCTCAGTTGGACAGCAACATTCCCATAACATACAAAGAGAAATGAAAAACTAATGGAAGGGAACACATATTATCTCATGTTCTTCTTACAAGATTACAATAAATTAATTGACTTTTTTTACAAAGTCTTCTTATAAATGGAATCATTCATAAGACGGCGTTTGTCTTGAGGGGAAAACTGCACTAGCAGTTTCTGAAACAAGACTGACACTTGACAGATGTTGGTTTGTGTTAGAACATGCTAGGCAAAACCAGATGATGAAAGCTATTATGGGTTAGCTTAAGAGGTCTCCTGTTGCATTATGTGTGTCGTGAGTGTGCTTAAGAAAACATAAGTTACATACATAAGACATGAGAAACATAAGTGAGCATGAATCTGTGTAGGGGTTTGGTTAAAAAGCCTCCTGCCGGGTGCACGCGTGTGTGTGTGTGTGTGTGTGTGTGTGTGTGTGTGTGTGTGACTTGAATGTGTGTCACACGCCTCTCCATCTGCACAACAGCAGACGCGATGCTAGCAAACAGCTTTTTTTTTCTCTCTCCACCCCTCGCTGTGAATTCCTTACATTCACAAGACCTGAGGGCAAGTCGGAATGAGAGCGCTCGACACAAGTGAGTTATGTTTCCCCTTGCTCTCCTTTTTACAGCGCTCTCCTGTGCCTTTCAAAAGTGTGCGTGCCGCTAATTCATGGCTTCTTTTCTTAAAGTGCTGTTAGAGGGAGTGTAAATAAGTATAATGTAGCCGCAGAGCTCATATGTAGCCGTAAATACTGCGTGGTAAAAGGTGGAGAGGGTGGGAGAGTGGTGAATGTATTGCTTTTTTTTTTTTTAAGGCTCCCATGTGCAGCAATATGCACATATATCAATGTATGCCAAGCCCCACACACACATGATTACATAAGAGAAGGAAAGAGTGAGTTGAGAGTTACAGTAGGGGCCCTTGCTCTCTCTACGTCTACTTGAGACACTGCAGGTACATGCTGACATTACACCCCCTAAGAACTCAAATGTCCCAGTTTTCTGAAACACAACTTCTTTTGTCCTTTTCTCTTCCTGGCCCCTGCCGCTCCCATGGACATTATTGATGAACATTTACACTGACATACATGGCAAAAAATCTTGTTTTAAAGGCAAGTTTAATCATTGTGAATATATCTTGCTAAGAGGTAAAAAAAACAAACAGACTGTGTATAAGAAGTGGACATAGTCACCATTTCAGCCATTGGTTTGTGGACGGTTTTGTGGCCTCGAGGTTGGCATTTTGTCTTGGGATTTTGGCGGTTGCCATCTTGGTTTTTGAAACCAGAAGATACACAAGCGACTGCAGCTAAGTACAACCAATTTTTAGGAGACCGAAATGTTGCATTTAACTTTCATGTACTGAAAACACACTGTGAAAGGGTTAAAGTTGCAAGATGAAAATACGGACACCTCCCAGACAGGACAATGCCGCGGTAGCGACCTGTCAATCACAAGGTAGCCCCGCCCTAAAGCATACCCTGCTTTATGGTCTATTTGAATCTAAATAGACCATAATTTACTAAATGAACATCATGCTGTTTGGAAGAAGATTTGAAAATAGAGATTGAGACCATAAACTCATGTTTACAATATTTACACTATGTGATCAAATCACAGATTAATGTAAGAAGTGCTGAGGTTACAAATGGGCCCAGTCACTATCAGACCTGACAAGTAATAGGATCAGTTTTGCTTTTAATGGATTAGTTCATATGAAGTTTTATCGAAACAAAAGCGTTTACAGCTGTTTCCGAATGGTCACAATCGAAAAAACAGTGTAAAGAGGCAAGACATGATGAATCGAGGGGGATTGTGTCGCGCACTTTTGGACAGCCCTGGGTCTAAGGAATAGGTGCAGCCGGCTCAATTCCAACGTCAGAAACTCACTGATGCCTTAGCAGCGATGCTTTGAAATGATGTAATCATAAGTCAGAGAAAACACCGCATGGTGGGAGAATCTTTAGTTTTGGTGGGCCGTCAGGGCCAGCAAAGCCTTCTCTGCTGGCCTAGACAGAATCACAAAGTTATAGCTATTTTATAATTACATATTTTTTCTTAAATACACTACATGTAGTATAATTTATAAAAATATTTTCCCCATTATCTTATTTTCTCATTGCACAGCTACTGTCTTCTTCAGTTGCGCTGCTTCCAGTGCAGCTTGTTTTAAGTAGAGCTTTTATCCAATCAGATTTCACCTCTATGTCTCTGGGTAAGAAGAGAGGCCTGAGGCCTGCAGACTCACAAGTGAATCCCTTTGCAGTTTAAGTGAATGGGGATGATAATGTTGATTGTCATAGTCTTCAACCAATCAGATCTTTAGTTTGACATGTAGGTGTATTCTTTGACGTGCCAGAGCCTTCTAGCTGGCCTACAACTACGTCAGCATTATGTGCAGCTCAGTTTCCAGGTGCTGCAGTGAGGTGCAGCGTGCCCTGTGATTGGTCAGTGGGCGAGCATGTGACTATTGGAAAACAAAACTTAACAGCAAAGGCTTAGTCGGAGTGGTAAGAGTTCAAATTGAAAGATATGGAAGAAATTATGATTTTTTTTTTGCATTTTGCTTGGTGTAGATTTTTTTTTACCTGGCTTTGTTTTTTTAACACTCAATGGCTGAAGGAGGAGAAACGGATTTGTGAGTTGGGATTTAACCAGGGATTAAACTCTTCAACAAAGAAAGGAGGATAGAGTTTGTCTGTGATCAGCATTCGGTAAATCAATTGCATACATCTGCAGTAGCTTTAATATGCTTGTTTATATATTATTATTTGTACAACTTGTTTTTATGAAGATGGATTTTTGTTTGGTTTTATATGTGATAGGAACTCTTGTTACGTCCAATGTTGCGCTGGGGATATATTTAGCCGGTGCCAGTGTTGCCAATTTGGCGACTTCAGCAATCGCAGGCGGTACTCTAACAGCAGCCTCACGCAGCAGTCCCAGCTGCAGTCAGAGCGGAGAGGAGACGCACTCTCGGCGTATTCATGTATTTGCACTCTGCAGCTAGTGTATTTACAGGTGCTGAGCTTCATTTTTACACGAAACAAATAACCGTAGCTGTGTTTCAGCTGCAAGACAGCAGTGAAGGCCCAGGTATAAAATGCACGGCCCGCCACTGAGTTTTAGTGGGTGTTACTGAAACACAGCAATGTATTTTGCTCTTACTCTCTGCTTCTTTCTTTTTCATGGACATTCTAATTTAATGGCATGACCTCAGGCAACAAGTCCAGGCTTCAACTTAGGTGATGCGCAAGATTCCTTTTCATGCGTCATTGGGTTAATTAGGCTTCCGCATCGATGGCCCTCAGGCCAGACTCAGCAGTCCAAAACATTCTTGTTGGTTTCTCCAAATGATTGATGAAAGGGATGAGGATTTTCATTTTGGCGTGGTTATGAAAAGACATTGAAATTACATATCAGAAGAAGGATATTACCGGTGATAGCCGAGCTAGCACCTCTCATAGAGCCCTAATCTGCTAGCATGTTTGATCAGCTGCGCAAGCTATTACAATGTTATCTGTTAGAATACACAGACTGTAGGTTTGTACTATTGACACATTAAGCACTTAATAGAACTGAGGTGAAAGAATAAAGAAACACAGTTGATGTGCACTTCAATGCATATTTTTTATGCACTTTTTCACTCTTTACCTTCTTCAACGGTACAAGTAGACAAGCTAGCATACTGACGACGTAAGAGGTGTATAAGTCTTGGACGTGAAATTGTGAGATGCGGAATCAGCTGATATGAATGTAATGTATGGATTATACCGTCACCATGTTTTTTTTCACAACCTATGAACAAAAGTTACCATATTTGGAATGCAGAGGAGTGACGTAGTGACGCCATACACGGCTCTGGTAGCAGCAGCGACCTGTCAATCACAGTAAGCCCGTCCTAAAGCATACTCTGCTTTATGGTCTATACCCTCTAAATGAACCATAATTTACTAAATGCTGTATTGAAGAATACTTGAAACTAGAGATTGAGACCATAAACTCATGTTTACACTGTTTACTGAGGTAATAAATCAAGTGAGAAGTAGAGTCATTTTCTCATAGACTTCTATACAATTGGACTTCTTTTTGTGACTGCAGGAGTCGCCCCCTGCTGGTCATTAGAGAGAATTCACTCACTCCCAATACCAAAAACGTTTATTTCTACAATATGCCAATCTGCATTTCGTAACTATGCTGTGATTAAAGGTTACTTAGGGTAACCCAACTCCAGTCTCTTGAGAGAAGGTTGGACAAGCTATGACATCCACCACCCCAAACTCAATACCTTGAGTTTGGCTTCAGTAAATAAAGGCCCGGGTGGCATTGGACTTGAAAGCTGCAGAATAATTCTTCCGTTTTCTCTTCTCCTTTATCTTCTTCATCATTTTCTCACTATTGCCACTCTTGCGTCCCACATTGACTATGAAACCCACACGTCAAAAACGTCTGAAACTACTGAACAAGAAACGTCTTTTATGTGCATTGCTATGCAAGATGAAATTATTCATTCGTAATAGACGCTGTAAATAAATAATACAAATACAAATTGGAAATGCACCAGAGAGTAAACCAAGTCACACGCTGGATCTGAAACATGTGAAGAAGGTGTCAGCGTTAAAGTGCTAATTAAAGGTTGATTATGGCAAACAAATACACAATGTTTATAAAAGAAAAGGATAAAATAAGGTGGGCTCACACTGAGGGTGAGGGTTTCTGCTCAGCCAGTGACACCAGAACTGATAATACTGTACAGGCCTGTTGGCAAACATGTCCGTGCTTGCAGACACGCGGAAGCTTTCACGGACCGAAATACACCAACCACCTCACACACTAATGCACAAACAGACTGTGTGTCTTTTCAGTCGACGACAGATTAAGTCATCATGGCCTTCCCTCAGTGGGGTATGACTCATTAAATAAACACACGATGAAGCCAGCGCTCACATTTACATCACAGCCTGCTAAGTGTTCGCCAGAACACCGGACACCGCTATGGACTGGAGACAGATCATGACGTCCTTTGACTAACGGACCAAACTCCTCCAAAAGTCCTTTTTTCGGGGGCTGCTTTACTTGCTCGGTGTGCCAAATTATCTCTGATACCGCACAATACAACTTTCCGTAAATGTGGAATGACAAACAAGAATGTCTAAAGGAGTAAAATGTGCCTGTTTAATCCCACCAAACAAAAGCGTAATCTCAAAAAAGTGAGTTGACGTTAGCAAGAGAATGTTTTTGACATTTATACAGCACAAGGCTATTAATCATTTTTGACACATCACATTCACTGAGAATACAGCAAACTTAGTGTAAATAGCTCATGATTTGCTTAGCAGCCGCTGCTAGTTTAGGAACAATGGATTTTCAATCGTGGCCATGAAAAAGTTAAAAAAACTCTTAACATAAACTTCTCAATGCACTCCTGCAGCTTAATGGGCCTTTCTTTCACAGAAGACATTTTGACATGTCACAGTAGAAACAGTAATAATAAAAATGTGAATTCCATTTCGCTGCTTTGGTTTCGGGGTCATGTTTTTTTGTGCATGCTGGCTAACCGTTGACGAACATTTGAATAGAATAAACCCATCGTTAAATTAAACACCTGTGCTTTTCCTACAATAACTGTTCAAAAGGTCTGCTTCTCTTCTGTCCATCTGTATGCAGATTGTTGCCTTCTATATTCTGTGTATATATATATATATATATATATATATATATATATATATATATATATATACATGTTTAGGAAACATTTTTGCACCTTTTTGTTTTTCTTGATCGTTTTCATTTTAGTTTTTTTCCTGTTTTCTATTAATCTCCTGCACTTGACTTAATGCTCAAACGTTTACATTTTTTCACTTAACAAGATATTCAACAAAAACAAGTCCTTGTATTTCACTGAAATGTAACTTGTTCGGTGATCACTTATATTAATTGCTATGAGGTATTTTGGCTAGCCAATATACTTGTTAAGATTTTGCGTTTTTGCAGCGAAAACAGTCTTTCCATAAAAACATATGTAAATAAGCGTCTACTTGATGCTAGCTCAATGCTCAATAAAAAAAGAGTAGTGTGCAAAGCGGGTTAATAGCGAAGACCAGGAGCTCCACATTTAGCCGTACAGTATTTTGGCACGAATATGTTTCTATGAAAGGTACTTCCATCATGACTCTGAGTCTCATCCAGCATTCATAGCAATACCAACACAAAATAATGTGCTGTAATTCGTAGATAAACACCTTATATTCACACAAACTAACCGCTGTTGTATTGTGAATAGGGTCCAGCAACAACATTCTGGAAACTTTTTATGTGAAAGGGGGACTTTTCAGAGGAAAAGCTTTAGAAATCCACAACCTGCCAACAGAGGAGTTGATGGAGACCACAAAAGTGAATAGAGAGTGAATTTATTTTGCCATATAAACTCATTATTTGACTTGTTTTTGAGGCTTGTTTGCGCTGTATCCAAGTACCCAAACAATTATTGCAGGTTTAAGTTAAAACATCTTACGTGATTCCACATTCACAGCTACCAAGCAGGTAATTGGTGGTGACCCACAGCACTGGTTTTAAGTAAAACTGCAATCAATGCTCCCCTGTGCTGTCGCCACAGTATGTCACACCGGTTAGTAAATGCTTTGAACATCTTCAGCTCAGGTCTGGCGGTCACGCTCCCAATCCCAACCTCATGAGTGCCGCGGCCTCTCTGGCCATCTGCCAGTTTGTTCTGCCTCATTAAAATCACCTCTGGCTGTCAAAGAGTCGGTCGGCTGACTCAGAGCAAGAGAAATGGGAGAAGAAAAAATGGATTGATAGCCTCCTCTCCACTTTGCCTTCGTTGTAAGTCACTCTTCAGATGCCTGAAATGTAAAACATGTGTTAATGTGGATGGATAGTAAAAAAAAGATCTAGATAATGGTGACAGATGTGTTACTATAATGTGGATGTATAGGCAGTGATGTATCCAAGAGTTTTCCGTTCAGTGGTGGGTGTTTTGTACGTGTGGGGGTCGCTCTGCCTAAAAGAGCTTTTAACTTTCTTACTCTGCATTGGCGTTCAGGTATGTGTGTGTGTGTGTGTGTGTGTGTGTGTGTGTGTGTGTGTGTGTGTGTGTGACATACTGGTTTAGAGAGGTTCAATGTTAAACGAAAGCAAGCCGTAGAAAGTGAGGGAGGAGGGCTTGTCTACAAGGTGAGTTGAGAGCTTGTTGCCCCAGGGAGAAGGGTGCTTAAAGTGACAGCCCACTCCTTGTGCATACCACACTCCTTTTCTACTCCTTTGAACTGCGGGTTCCATTGACTTCACCTCCCTCCCAGTCGGTGGTTGTCAATCATCTCAGTGACAAATTGTCACTGTGCTCTGCTACTTGATGTGGAGTTTATGTTGGCTCACCCCTTCAAAGAATTGTCTCATGAAAAATGAATGAGCGGGAATGAAAGGAAGAAAAATGGAAAAGAAATATACATTTTTATAGAGTATTTGTTATGCTCCTTCCATTTAGGCAACAAAACTACGGCTAAAGCCGCAGTTAAGTTTATGTAATGAAAACCATTTCGTTAGATTTAGGAAAACCATCATGGTCGGGCTTAAAATAAGTACATAAAATGCATAAAATTCATACAGAAACAATGGAACAGGAAAATGTGTCACAAACATCACAAATGTAAGTTCAGAAAAAAATATATGGAGTCTTTTGATCTCCTGGTTGGTATTTCCCACCCCAATTGGTGAAAGCGGGCTGGGCAGTTCATAATGCTATATAGCATACTATAAAATGCATTAAGGCAATGTATTTTGGGCTACTGATATTTCAGACACGTTCTGGTTGTACAAATACAACGTTGCCATGTATTTATTTCATTGATTACACGTTTAAAGTGTTAAGTTTGGTTAAACTACCCAACTGAATTTAAGTCAGCTCCATCGCAGCCTGTTAATGCATCATCTTAATAATAATAATAATACTACAATAACAACAATTATATGAGGGATTCTGCTATTACTCTACTTTTACTCTGGTAACTTTTTCAATGCAAAACTTTTACTTGTAGGCTAATGCAGTATTTTCATTTTGCAGTATTGCAATATTGTAAAGGATCTAGATACTTATTCCACCGCTGATGACACCAATGAATCCAGGGACCTCGCTGTGAACAGTTTTCATTGGGGACTACTTTCTACTGAAGTGTAATTGCCTCAATGGAAACTGTTTTGTAACAAGCAAGCCGAAACTTTAACTGTGGGCTGATGGTTTATGCCTTGGGCAATTTTCCATGTCTTAACTAAGTGCAATTTCCTAATGCAGAGGCAAGTTTTTGATTTTGCACATAAACAAGCACATCGTTTTTGATACTCACTTGGGATCGGAGCCTGAACTCTTGTTTAAAGGAGCTTTTTTTCTTTGGTGCATTTGATCAATGGAGTGACTTCTTTGCATGTGTAAGACGCTGTAACACATAAGACAATGCATGTGCCGAGCACAGACACACAAGGAACTGCAGAGATCAGAAGACATGAAAATGCCAGTTTCCTGTCAGCTTAGGCGATTCCATCCTCGGGAAGGTTCTGTGTGTCCAGCCATTGTCTGGTGTCCTGTGGGGATGATGTAAGACGTGGGCTCCTTGGAACACATGGGAAGTCAAATTGCTGGAGAGTGGACTCCATACCCTCCTGCTGTCATAAATTTGGCTCTCAGGTTAGCTTGCCATAGCTTGCCATTGTCGACATGATAGAGAATTCCTCCCTGCTCCACGTGAGTATGTGTACAGCATGTATACTCTTACTGATCAGTCCATTTTGTATGCCTGCTGCACAACGTGTGCAAGTCGGGTTTATCCTGCTTGTGTGCCTGTGTGCAAATGAAGTAACACTCCCATCGTTGCAGTCTAAATGAAATGTGTTGGCATTTCACTGGACCTAGGAGACCCATCTCAGCATGCTGTATGGTTATGTAAAGAACACTGTGTGCCTGACATTGAGCCACCATATGTAAGACACCTGTTTCTGCTGCTTTGATTTTGTATATTTATAATAACATGCCTTAGGGGAACAAAGCCAATGTAAAATAAAATGATATTAACAATGTTACATTTTCTGTGATTGTATGTTTCTAGGCTCCTAATTGCTTCTTGTTGTTGGTTTTATTTACTCATTGCAGCTGCAGTTGCAGTAAGTATAATTCTATCAATGTAAAATATAATAAAAGGGTGGCAACCTCAGTTAATTAACATTGGGAATTATGTAGAAAGTGAGGTTTAAGATGTATTATATAGAGTTACAGACAATCTTAGCTTGTGGTTTGAGCTCAATGCTAACATCTGCATGCTAACATGCTCACAACGACAATGCTAACATGCTGATGTTAGGCAGGTACAATGTTTACCATGTTCATAAATGTAGTTTAACGTGTTAGCATGCTAACATTTACGCTAATTGTCGGTAAACACACAACAGAAAGTACAGCTTTGGTAATGTAAAGAATAAGAAAAATCACAACCGTGATAGCAGTGCTAGATGGAAATTTGAGGTGCAATATGAAAGATATGGCCACAATTTTAGTTAAAGACATTCAAAAAATGAATGACGAAATTAGCATGCTAACCAGCAAGTGCTGGCTCGTCCTGTCTTGTAATATCACTTGTACTTCGAGAGGCGATAGTTCGTCAGTGTATATATCGTGATGCTTTCAAATGCTGATAGTAGTAAAGAAAACATCTCCATCAAAATTTTAATTTTAAAACTCTAGTCTTGTCATGTGAGAAAGTACAGTAGAGGCAGCTGTGAAGGTAACACACACGAGTTTGGTCGAAATAAAACCTTAATTCACGGCGCTAGATGTAAAAATATGCTGGTTTTACACGTTTTACGTCTCTCTCTGCCATGCCATTGCTGGCCTCTTTGTGCTTTTACTGTAATACTTTCATACTTGAACCTTAATGGTTTAACTGGATGACTTTCATGGACTGTGGAGGTGAAACAACTGACAATTTGTTCACGTTTTTTCCTTGTTTTCAAATCGGAGATCAGGAATTGCATCGTGGGAACAGGGTTGTGGGTGTTTCATGAGCTAAGAGGATACACTGGAAAATCCCGAGAACAAAGGACTCAGAATGCAAAGGGTCCTCGACATTGGAACGGTCCTTCAGTGATTCAATGAGGAATCACTCGAAAGATTCTTCCTTGACAGTTCCTGCACTACACTGACTCTGATTATGACCAGTCAATACATGTGGGAATGCACAAACATGCCTAATGTGAACCCCCTGGAGAATGTGACTGTCACTTACTAAAATAAAAATGAATAATACATCAAAGTGCTTGATTGCCAGCAGACTTTGTTTTACTTTTATGGTATTAAACTGTAATTAAACTGTATTTGATTCTGCTGTTGCATGTTCAAACATGCTCAGCGCAGCATTGCAAAGCGATCAGTGTTTAAGTACGCCTATGTTATCGGCGTCTAGTAGATATAAGTAACCTTTTTTCTTCTTTCAGAAAATTTTAGACCCACGGACATCTGAAGAAAAGGAGCCCCGCTGCTGAACCTGAGATGAGCAAAAATCAGCAGAGTGTCGTTCAGATCCAGATGTGTTGAATGAAATCCTTCTGTTGCCTCCCAGAATGCCTCTGAGACGGCACTGGCTCACAAATCGACATGATCTATATCCATAACAGACACCGCGCACACAGACACTTAGCCGCTACTCTTTTTGTTCACAATGACTCAGCAAACCTTCTAAGAGGCAAAAAAACATCCAAAGCCATTATTTAAACATGTTGTGAGGGAGGAGGGGTAAGTGGAGTGAACAAGGACAAGTCTGGATGAAGGGAGTGCAAAAAAGGGGGTAGGGTGGGGTGGGGGGTATAATTTCCATGCAAATTTGCCATGTGGTACAGATCTTGACATTTCTAACATTTCCAAGCTTTATGTTCCTTATGCAACCCTACGGAAAACAGTTATTTTTTTCTCTCACTCTCTGAAATATATGTGGATAATAGGCACAAGGGCAATATGTTCATATGAGTCACCTAACCTTACTTTTATATATGGGATTTTTATTTTGACCTTTAGAATACATACCAGAAAAGATCATGAAAAAAACAAAACTCTACTTTTTACAAGTTTCATGGAACCTTATAACTGTCGTTTTGCGTCATCACCGGCAGGTGTAGAGTCACACAACAGTAATACAAGCATCTAAGAAATGCAAAACACTGCATTGTGGCATTGTGAGCAAAGAGTATGTGCCATGTAAACTTTCATTTTTTTTCATTTTGTGACAGCACTATATATTACGTAAACACAAATGGAGGAGGGTCAATAAAGTGCACTTTTACTAAACAGGCAATGATTTCCGACACATCATTAGCAGCAGTTGCATATTGAGCTAGAACTGGACAACCAAGAATCACATGTGTTACATCATATCATTTATTGAATGGTCAGGGCTGTACTCTCAGTACGCTTGTAAAGGCCTATATGTTTCTGGTTCATATATTGTCATCTTATCAGTGGTGCATTAACATAATAATCAAAACATTTTGTGTTACCTAATTCCAAAGGATGAACCAAGGCGGTTTTGGTGAATTTGATTTGTTTCCATCGAGTTGCAATTAAGTGTTTTGCGACGCCTTCAAATTAGTTTTTTTCAATGGATTCGGGTGAATTTATATACTGTAGCAGTCGTTTCTGGTCAAATGATAAGGATTTCACTCCTCAACAAAAAAAGGTTATCTCTGTAGGCATCCTTTACTTTATTCACTGTTACAATCATTAAAAAAGCAAAAGAAGCATGTGTATACATTCAGTATACCTTTAGTAGCTAGTGTAGCATAGCTACTCTGCTGATGTTAGCTCCACAGGTTTGTAGGTAGAAAAGTTTTAAAATTTTTTTATCTTCTTCCTACCTCTCCAGGCAATGAGTATCACTTTTACAAAAGGTTTAACCATGTCTAAATCCAAACCCACTAAACCAGCCTGAAAATGTAGAAAATCAGAAACCATTGCATTAGAGTCTATGGAGCTGTCCCGATACTACGCTATGATTGGCCAGTCTATGCAATGTTTGAAAATAGACCTTAAATTCATTATCTTCCACATAAAAAGTTGAACACATAAACCACGAGACCCTCCTTTGTTCAACTCAACACACTTCGCCTTACTTGGTCTGGTGTGAACATCTTATGATGGCTAATTTTATCCCAGAATTATCACTTGTGGCAACGGTGGCTGCTGTTCAGCTTAAGTTATGTTTGTGTTAAAGAACTTATTTTGGTGGTCTGGGGCGCTTGAGTGATAAATGCTGATCATGACTGTGAATAGTTCCAAGACAACAACAGAAAACATGTACTTAGTTTTGGGATTTTTATTGTAAATGTGTTTTACGTAGGAACAAAAGCAAAAATATAACATTTTAAGCAACTCTTCGCTTGTAATGTATTTACAGAGCACACACACCTTACTCATCACGTGTTTCATAATACATTATGCTGTATTGCAATTTGCACCTGACCAAGTTAGAGATTTGCATATTGGATCAATTCTGAGCCATGGATGTGTTATGTAAAGTTTCATGAGCATTTCATAATCATGTGTCATGTGTAAAAACCTGACAAGAAAAAGCATGTTACCACATTTTTCACTATATATTTGAATTATCACGTTATGTACGCTTTCTTTACATATTCTTTAAAAGAATCTTTCACAATCACAGAAATCACCAGATCTCCTTTTCAGATGCATATACAGTATTTACATACATTCACGGGCTCACACGTGACACCCATTCAGAAAAGTGTTTCTCCTGATTGTACGGAAGGAATGCTTGACATCGATGTTACACTTCTTCCATACAGCGTCTCGTTCATCCGCCACGTACCAATCACTCAAGGGGTTCGTCAATCGATGTAAGTTTCAGCGAATCAAACGCTTCCAAAAACAACTGGATTCCAGTTCAAAACTTCAACATTCCTCTCTTAAAAAAAATATCGGCACGGATTATCATCAGCTGATTCTCAACTTCATAGTACATGAAAAACAAGTCTGAGCTCTGTGCAGCAGGCATTTTGCGTCCCTCCCGCAACACATTTGGTTTAATTCAACTGAGATGCACAATAACACGCTAAAGCAACGTATACGGGGAAATGTAATATGACAAAAAAAAGAAAAACAGTCACTATTCCCATACAGTACGAGACCAAGGCATCTCATTTCATGGAAAGAGATCCATTTTGTTCAAGACCAGGGATGGATGAAATTGTTTTTTTATATGATCTCCAATTTTCTATATACCTTTGGCGAATATGCTGTAACAAGTAATAACATGTTATTTTATTAATTGAATTTGTTGACTAATTGACTTTGAAATTGAATTTAAAAAGAGAAGAGGCTTCAATGGGAGAGCCATATTTTACTTGCCTCTTACAAAAGTACAAAACACTGATATTAAAGCGAGTCTATGGAACTTTTGAAACAAACCAAGCACATTGATTTTTTTACAAAAGAAAAGTTGAATTTATAGGCCATAAAGCACTCCCTTTCTAAATTCAATAAAGTTAGGCGTTTTGCTGATAAGGCCTCAAGCCAAAGTTATACTTTCTACGTACGGCGGTCTGTTGGGTCAGCGTGGTGCAAATGTCGTCATCAGAGCGTGTACACAGCAGCCTGGACGTCCGCACCTCCAAAAAGCTACAAGCGTTAGCGTAGCAATCCACCGTGCATGCGTGGAACGCCTCCTCCAAGCAGATTGCATCGAGAGTATAATCGAGGCTCTACTTGGTCTGGTATGACCATTAGCTTAGGGTGCCGAATGCTTGCTAATATTTTGTTTCTTCTTCACTTGTACTGTAAATATCCTGTAATTGTCATTTGTGGCAATGGGGGCTGCTGTTCAGCTACAGTTACATAGGCATTAAACATAAAGCTGATCTGGGGTGAATTTGTTATTTGATGTTGTAACGGCACATATTTCCAGCATCAGCAAGTGCAAAAAAGAATCCACTTAGATTTGATATGTAAATGATTTCATTTCATTTGATACAAAAAAATGATTCTGTATTCACATTAAACAGAAGAGGGAGAAAACAAAATTGATTTGGCAGAAGAGGAGGCAAGAGATTTGATACGTTCAAGACCATCAGCCTTTGCTTGAGCCACTTGTGATAGCAGTGACATGAAGTAAGTAAGATAATGATTATGGCATCACAAAACCAGAAAACAAATGTTATTTATCACGAGTTGAAGAGAGAAGAACAAACTTGTTTTTATCATTGGATTGAAATAATTCGCAGATAATCATTGGATGTGGCTGCACCCCAATTTAGTTTTGATCCCCAAAAAAGATACCATTGTTCTGAAGAAACACTCTCTGGACCAGATGAGACACAAAAAAAGGACTTGCCAGAAGTACAAACTTTTCTCGTGTGCCAGTGCAAAATACATAATGACATGATGTTTGCTGAGCTGTAATTCAACATGAACATGAGCATTCTTCTTGTGTTTGAGGTTACTTCAGTGTTTTGTTTTTTTCCTGTAATGAGACTCAAAGGCAACAAAGACACGTATTCAAAGCTACAGGAATGTTGATGCATCAATCACTCTGCCGTCAATCGGGGAAGAATTAAACCAAGACCCCAACAGTTCCCTATGTCCAGTTAACTCTTGTTGCTGGGCAACAAATTCAATTTCAAGCCATCAAGCGATGCGTTTTTGCTAAACAACATTTGGCTCCAGGAAGATAAAAAAAAAACAAAAAAACTTGGGGTTTTAAATAGTAGCAGACCCCTTAGCGATGCATTTTTTTTTTTATTCGTATAAGGCTTTTGACTCCAGCAATAACAATAACACGGATCTCAAAGTGTAAAAATACTCTGAGTAGCAAATATTTCGTCAAATTAGATCAGCTAAAAGATTTGAGTGAGACAAAAAAAAGTTATATACAAGAAGCTTATTCCACCTGTGAGGGTGTTGTGTCAAGTAACAGTTTTCTGTTTCACTTTAGTTTTGTTTTTTTTACAGTCTTTTCCTCGCCACCCAATAAATTATAACAGTACCATGGATGTACGTCACGCGTACACGTTTGAACATAAACACACACCAGCTCAAGAGTCCTACACAGACCCCTTTAAAAAGGTGTTTGGACTTTCAACCCCCCCCTCCGCAGTCTTTCATCACACACAAATCCACACACACATACCCCTCCCCCCATCCCCACTCTGCGTCAGTCTGTCAGAGTGGGGTCAGAAGAGTCAGTTTGCAGAGCGCCCTGTCCTGCTGCTTCGTGGAAAGCGGTGGACTTTGAGGTGTTTCGACAGGTGATCGCTGCGGGCGAACTTCTTTTCGCAGACGATGCACTGGTATGGTTTCACTCCCGAGTGGGAGCGCCGGTGTCGGGAGAGCTCGTCGGACCGGGAGAACCTGCCAGAAGGAAAACCCAGGATGTGATTTATCAGATTTATTAAACAATTTTTTTTTTTAATCAATAATTCAAATTTTTGTGTTTTATTCCCTAATCGCAGCCGATCAAACCTCACGGAATTTCACAGAGGAGCTAGACTGTTGCGCTTTCATTTGAAATACTGCAAATTCTATGCTTAAATTATACTGCACTTCCTATAGTCATGCTTCAAACAGCCAAATAAAGTCAAATCCATGTCAAGCAAGTTAAAGAGCCATCCCATATTTAACTCAGGAATCTATTCCTGGCCTGCTCTGCTCCAGTCTCTATGGGCTCAGGCCAGCTTTGGATATCATGACAGTGAAGGGTTAAGTGGTTGATAGCATAGTGCCTGTGGGCCTTGTGTGTGAGTGTGTGTGTGTCTGTATGTATAAGTAAAGCTTTTAAAATCAGATTAATCTGTAACAGATTCATTTCCCGGCACATTTCCAGTAGCAGCGGCGGCTGAAGTCTTGAAGGCGATAACTCATAGAGATATAAAGATGTCGCTCACAGTTATTTCAAAGCATTTCCACTCTAGAAGTGGATTCCACAACCTGCCTATTCATAATTTTAATGGCCCAATAAAAAAAAAGATAACTGACAGAGCTTATAAAGCCCAAGTGTAGAATCTGAAAAGCAAGGAACCTCAAAAAACAAACAGTCTTTAAAATTCCTTTGGTTCATTGTTTGGTATTGAATAATTTTTATTTGGCCTGTAGCCTATTACATGTTCAGGATATGTTCTTATAACTGAGTAGTATATAACTAGTCAACATTGTGACCAGACTAATAATGCGTTCACATAGAATCAGTCAGTGAATCATTTTGGTGAATGACAGCAAGACTGTAAAATTAGGGTAAAGAGAGTACCAGCATTTGCGATTGAATTTTTAAAGAGAATGCTGCATTTTAATGCATTACGAGACTAATTACGTGAAATAACAGACAAAAAAGACACACAATGATATATATTGCTATCGTGAAGGAAAAAATATTAAGCACGATTGTAACGTTTTGTCCTGCCATCCCGTTGGACTGTTTTTCCCATGTTGCCCAAAAGGTGTTGTCCGTCTGCCATCTACCGTCTGGTTCCATGTTGATGCAGCATAAGAGTCTACGGACAAAATTGTGAGACTGTCCTTGCATTAGATGAGTTAAATGCTAATGTCAGCATGCCGACATGCTCACAATGACAATCAAGAGTGGACTGGCCATCGGGAAGTTCAGGAAGACTCCGGAACGAGTGATCCATTCCAGGTCGGATCAGCAGGTGGTCATAGAGTTTGTATTTTTTTACATTCTGATTACAGTAGCTACTGCATGGTCCTCTGCCGTGGCATGCAAGACAGACAGCACAGAGCGGACGGGGTGCCTGTCAGACTGGGCCTGTCTAATACTTTCAATAATAATACGGTTATCATTCATTGCCAAAATAGTTTAAACTCGCCCCATGAAAGGCCTGACCATCTCAAAGTCTCTGGCTAAAGTTCTGACTCTGTACGTCCCTGATGACAATGCTACCATTCTGAAGCGACGCAGCTCTATTTATTGTGTTCACCATCATTGTTTTGTGTGTTAGTTTGCAACCGTTGCTAATTAGCCCGAAAACACAGCTGAGGCTGTATCTGCTCATAAACCAAAACATTGGACAAATTACAACCTGATTATGGAGCTAGAGGATAAGTGAAGATGTCGCCAAACTTATTCCAATTTATCCTGATGGGATGTTAATGTTGTACCAAATTTCTTGGCAATCCATCAAAATTGTTTTTGAGACACGTCACTGAAAGCCACAAATTGGAACCACATGGCGGAGCTACAAGAAAGGTCAGGGCATCAGAAAGTCTTTAGGACCATGAATGTCAGTACAAAAGTCCATCCAACAGCTGGAAAGATATTCTGACCGCCATAGCCCTCCCTAAAGCCACATCACCAGCATTGCCAACATGTCACCATTAACTTAAATGCATGCAACGTAGATATGTTACGTGTATTGACATCAATGCTGTTCACTTCTAAAAGAATGAAGGATTTTCTTGTTTTTTAAAATACGTCCTGTAGCTGCTTCAAGGACGCCACACTACTCTGACTTTTCTGGAAACACACTTATGAAGGCAGAAAACACAACACTGATATATTAACACTGTGTAAAGTGGCAAAGGTATAGCCATTGATGCCTATATACAAGCACTAATGCAAAGCAATGTTTTTTCTCCTGACAGCAGCAATGCAGTCTGTTCTGAGTGACAGTCTAGATCTATTACAAATACGCATGTTTTCTATACAGTCAAGCTGGAGGGATATATTGCTCATTTTAATCTGTTTGTAGCAGGGATGTGCGGTCAGGGGAGGCAGAGCCTCACCTGTCATCATGAAAAGTAAAAAAATAATAATAAAATAATAAATTATATTTCTCTACTGTTCTGTGTTATAAATGTAATTTCTGTATGATTCCAATCATTTCAAGCATTTTTATAATCAAAATCGCTGACTTTGTACGTATCCAGTTCAGGAATTTGTTCCTGAACCAGTTTGGTGGGGTTTTGGTCCCCACCAAAACCTTTATTATCTGTATGTTTTTAGCAGCTAAATGTTCTACTTTGTTCACCAGTTAGCTGCTAACTTTGCCTCTTTGGTGCTGGGCAGGTGGCAAAAATCTGCGGCCTGCTGCTGCTGGAAACATTGGTGGGAGAGATGGGAGTGAACCGAACCAATCAGGTTGCGGGGTAAAAACAACAAGCTGAATGACGTTTTAAAGGGCCAGCGTGTAGTATTTGTTGTCATCTTACAACTGACTGAAATTTCTCCTTTGTATGTATGCAGCCTTGGCGTGAACAAATACTTTCTACAACAAGTGCCCTTCGGGCAAAATGACTTTGTGTTGACATGTCTGTCAGATGCGTGTCTCTACAGATGCTACGGATTAGCAGGGTTACTTAATCTACACCAAGAGGCATGTCGTTGTTAAAGTAAAAATCTGAAACCACATCAGTCTCTTTATGCTCTGCACTCTATATTTGTTCGTTATGGTAATCTGCGTGTGTCGCGCATGCACACATTACACCCTAAAGCTGTACTGTATTAGCTTCAAGCCAGGGCATGATAGAAACCATGCAGCTATTCTACTGACTTCAAACTGGGCTTGAGCCCAACTACAACATACTGCACTGGGGAAGATCTTTCAACACAACATGCGTTTAGGACTTGTGCAAATACACTGATTGGTCTTCAAATCCACAATTTTTTTTGGGGGTGGGGGATGGAATTGATCATGTGCCAGTTCTCATAGTTTTTCACTTGCACCTTGAGTCCTTGGGGCGTCTTGGCGGGGCTGCAGCGCAACACATAGTATACATTTTAGCGTGGGCGCCGTGGGAAACACATGCACAGGCTCTGTTCTGGCTTGTTCCTAAACTGAGCTCTCGGCTCTGCAGCCAAACAGAGCATCGTGAAAACAGTCGCGTAAGGGTGGGGCTGTCAGGTTGGTTAGCACACCTGGCAAATTACAGTAACAAGAGATGTTGGCAAGCGTACGTACTGTACCGGAGTTTTATCTGTCGTCTTTTATTGTTCTTGTGTGTCCCGTCAGCTCGAAGACATTTACGTCTCCCGTCACCGTGTTTATGTGCGGCTCAATTTCAACTGTGTGTAAGTTGAATCGCATTAATGTGTGACAGCACTAATCAATGACAGAGCAAAGCTACGTACAAGTAGCCATAAAACATCTTCTCATTGGTTTCCCAAAGATGGATTTCTTTAATAAACCAGAGGAGCTGAATTCCTGAATTCCTGAAGACACTGGATGCTTGGAGGGACCTAGGAGCGTCGATAACGTCGATAACGTCGATAACGTCGATAACTAACTGATAGTCAGCTGAGCTCAAAGTGCCCAAGTGTGGCGCTAAATCAAAAAGTGACAGCTCCGTCACCACCCAACAACATTGTCTTGTTGTAACGACGGATGCATCGGCTGACAAGGACAACACGCCAGAGCCCCGATGACAGCTGCCGTGTTATTACAGCAAACTGTTTTGGTTCCAGCCCAGAACGACTCAAAAAACTCACGCGGGTCTGAGCTGAAAATACTGTTGCCGGCATGTGTTCCTTTTAAGTGTTGACATGTGACTTTGTCCGTGCATCCAGATCTTTACATAACCATAAACTAACTACAGCCAGAGAGAAAGAGGGGGAGACCTTAAAGCTTTGGAAAGAAAGAAGGAAGAAACATAACTTCCACTGAGTTATATGGAGCCAATGAAATACCACTCCTTTCTACCCCAGAGGGGCAAACACATGGATCTATTCTACACTTACAGAGGGTAAGAGGTGCCTTACTCCCAAGCTCACCTCCATTTCCTGGAGAGAGGAGCAAGAAAAGGGCAACTGTATAGTACAGTATATTACTGCTGTCATGTGGAGACTGCAGAAGTGTAGCTTGGGGAGGACGGAAATGCAACCCAGTTGCCAGAACAAATGTCGACACAGTATGTTCCTGCAAACCATGGAAACGTTTCAAAAATACATTTCGTAGCAGGCTTACAGAAACGCACAATGTCAATGCCAACATTCGGAAACAATTGGTTAGGTTACAGCAAAACAACTACTGCAAATAAATAACAACCGCCCGTAGGGGACTTTCTTATGTTAAGTAACAAGCTAAACCAACAAGCGACTACAAACAACCCTAATCTTGTTCTGTCCTGTCCTGCGTTTGAGCGACATCCCTTCTGCCTGCCTTTTTGTGGACTTTCTTGCTTCTCATAGTTGTTATTATACCCGGAACCTTTAACAACTTTTTTAAACAACCTTTAATGTCACACACATAAAAACGTCCACATTCAAGGTTTCCATGGTGTGCAGAAACGTACGATACCAACATTTTTTCTGGGTGACTGGGTGTTAGCCCAAAAAATAAATAGTTTGTTGTTTTATTGGAGAGACGATGGATACTCTGTTGCTATGGACCTTGAGCCAATTAGTTTAGCTTAGCATAAGATGGCTAAACGTGTTTCCCAAAATGTAAATTTGTTCCCTTTAAATGCACCACAACAAACATCATCTTAATTGCATTACAGGGGAAAAAAGCATATGCTACAAAATGCATTTAATACATTATGTCTTTATGTAAACAAAACACACGTTTGTCATAAGCCATCTTTAAAGAATGCTTAAAGGGTCTAATGATTTATTTCTTTGGTCTAGAATAACATAACATAATATGTTTACAAACACTTGGATGTAAACCCAGACATAACGCACATTGTGAAAAGAAGTGTCACATCCGGAGGGTTTTAAGTGGCTGCAGGTTTTCAGAGCAGCATCCTCACAGTTGGACTAACTTATCTGTCTCAGGTCTCTCACAGGCACATTTGCGTTATTGTCCTTACCTAAAGCTAATACAAATTCTAACCTCACCCTTAGGCTCAATTCAAACTTAATCACGTTGCTTGGCCTAACACAACCCTGCCTCCATCCAAACACATGCACTCTCGGGCAATAGCTCCATGTATAGATATCAAATCCAAAAGTCGAATTTGTACTTTGGATGGACGAGTTCAGATCAGGATTCTAGATGAAAAGCAATGATTGCCGGACAGAAAAGTACACGTATGAAGTAGAAAACTATGAACTTGATCCTCTGCTGCGTGAATGTACGTGTGTGTGTGTGTGTGTGTGTGTGTGTGTGTGTGTGTGTGAAGTGGGCGCAGACAGTAAGCAAACAAGTGGAATAACTAGCAGGGGGCAAAGTCTGCATGCAGAAAACTTCAAAAGGCATTCTATCTAATCTAAAACTTGAACCATGGTACAAAAACACAGATAGTGGAGACACACAGCCAGCATGTAGAATCAAACAGATTAAATGTAGTTTTCCTTAAGATGGACCCTGTCACCACCCCCTCCCATCCATAAACTAAGCCTTCATCGAAGGGGAGACACTACAGATGAATAGTGTAAATGTTTTGACCTAATATACCACCCCAATTGATTGCTTCCAGTAAGTCAATTATATTTTGTGTCACGTTTTCTGAAATTATAAATATGCATATGAGTCATTATCTTGTTAAATATGTGCTAATTTACATACATTTCCAGAACATATATCTGAATATCTGATATCTCTTTGTATCACTCCATAAATCAGGGAAAAGGCACCATGCGCACAAGAATAGAATGTTGTATAAATCAGGCTCTGAATGATGTATGACTAAATCCCTTTGTAAAATTAAGAATATAGATAGGAATGAAACTGGAAAGTTTGGTGTATGTAAGTGCTGCTGAAGGGGAGATTTCTGGCTCAGAGTCTGAGAAAAAAATGGCCTTTAAAATTCCATACATTTTGAAGACACTACAGATAAAAAAACTTCCCCACTTCATTACTTACTTGTTTACTATTATTAAAAGTATGAAATGTTTTGTTTGAAGATGCAAATGAGACATTATCTGATGGTAACTTACTGAATTTAGGAGAACTCTACAGACGCAAGCAGACAAAGTAGTAAAATAAACTCCTAGATGTGTGTTTTGAATGTTTTCTTTCCTCTAGTCTGAAAGAAAATGTGGAAGCAAAATAGCCCAAACTCTCAAAATTGACCAGTGCATGAAAAACGATGTCTTCTCCCGAAGTGTCCCTGAACACTTTCATGTCCCCATGAAACTAAAAGTGGCGACATGAAAGACCTGCCCATTTCCTGTTTGATGAAAATGTATGAAAACCTTCCAACGTGTCTCGGAGAGGAGTTTAACGAAAACAATAACACTTTTCCATCCAACTGCATTAATGGTGGATTAAGATCTGTCCTTTCCTTCATCACTGTTCTTGTCATGGAAAACTAATTTCCTTGTGTGCATCTCTTCAAAGTCTACTCACATCGGAAGAGTGATGTATTAGATTATCAACAGCTATCTGTATATGTGTCCGCAGCGGAAGTTGATAGCCCTGGTTGCTGTAATCTCTGTAGTATAGATAGAACACTTCACCCGACAATTACATCACTCATTTAGCTGCACCTTCTATGTACTGTATATTCTATCCACCGACCAATCTATCCATTCATCTCCATTCACCAGACTTTGATCAGTGCAAGGTTGCAATCTCATCGGCATCATTTGATTTGATAAAAAAAAAGGACACTTGGTTCTGCTCACCTCCATCCACAGCCGGGCCACGTACAGGCGAAGGGCTTCTCCCCCGTGTGCCTCCTCAGGTGGGCTTTAAGGTGGCTGCTCTTGGTGTACATCTTATTACAGCCTGGAAAAGAGCACTTGTGCATTTTAATGAGGTCCGCTACTGTGCTCTTCTGGTACCTCTGACCTCCGACGAGGACCCCCGCAGTTGAGCCCCCACCTAACCCCCCTTCCCCGAGCCCAGTGGGTTTGGCGGCGATGGGCACCGGTGCGATCCGGACAAATTTGGGCAACACAGTGATCCCGTTTTTGCTTGAGCTGGTAATGTTTGTCGCCGAAAGCAGCTGAGGCACCAAGGCAAAGGTCTGCCCCTGGATGTTGACCAGGAGTTGGGCAATTTTGATGTCCGACGGGGCCTGGGCTGGCTGGGTTTGGGTTTTTGGGAGTTGGGTTTGCTGTGTGACAGTATCTGAGATGGTACTGGGGTTGGGCTCTTGTTTGATCTGGATAGGCTGGATTTGTAGGATGACAGGCACGCTGGAACCTTCTGATGAGACCGGTGGTGAACCACAATCCTCATGTTTGATCTCGTCAACGCCACGAGGAGAACTAAAATCTACTGCCGATGGCGAGCTGTCCATGTCCGATGCACATGGTGTGTGTTTGGTCTCTGTGTAGGAGGAGAGCGGCGAATGTGCTACAGGCACAGTCTGATCCGAATTCCGTGACACTGATACGAGTTCTCCTGCTATAGTCCTTGAATCTTTCGCCTCAGCATCCTCTGGCATTGGCGACACTGCCTCATCGCTTCCCTCCTCTTCTTTCTCCAATGCCACTGCCATGTTCTCTTCCAGGAACTCCTCAATCTCCTCCAGAGTGGGCTGAAAGAGGAGCGCCGCTGGATCCTGCATCCCGTCCAAGAACACGGGGAACTCGTAGCAGTCGTCTTTGGCGTGCTGCTGGAGGAGAGTCAGCCGCTGCTCCCTCTTGGATTCCCAGGCCAGGCCCATGGGTAAAAGAGGGGTAGATGAGGATGAAGAAGAGGAGGGGGGGGATATGGATAGGGAGGAAGATAGAGAAGAAGAGTGAGAGCTGCTGCGAGGGAGGGAGGCCTGCGAGAGGAGGAGGTCCAGCAGGCTGTCTTGACTCTCTCCTCCCGAGGAGCTACAGCTCCCGCTGCTCCTGCTGCCCCTGCATTCGTAGTTGGCACCAAGGACGTGCCGTAACGTTGGCGACGAGGCCTCAGGGCTAGAACAGAGGGAGGACCGAGGGCTGGAGGAGTCGCTGAGGTCATCCTCAGAGGGGCGAGGGGAGGAGGAGAGCGTCTCCCCTTGGTAGGGGCGATGGTGGTCGTAGATGCACGCGTCGGTCACCATGATGCCCGGCAGTGCACCACCAGCGTGGTGACAGAGGCAGTTGTAGTCCGACCCCGGGGAGCCGGTGTAATACACGAAGGTCTCCTCACCAAGCGGCAGGTGATCCACCATTCCTTTGCTCTGCTCTGAAGATCAATCTGTTCTGCTGGAGATCGGCTTAGCGTCGACAAAAAACTTCTGTCTTCTTTCTGCAAAAAAAGAAATGAGTTGATCATCATGGCTATGACAGAAATGTGTCTTTGAATTTGACTGCGTACCAAAACTACATTGTGTACATTTTAATTATATCTAACTTCCCCGTTAGCAGGTTTGTGCACTGGGGTGATCATCTTTCCCAACAAAAACAGTATGGAAATCCAGCAACAGTGAAGTCAGGTTAGTCTGAGAAGCGAGGTTAAAGTTCTACAAGACAGTCCCCTCAAGATTATACTGTATCGCAATAAGTAAACCTGCAGGAAGACGGAACATGTGTCATTATGTTTTGCTCTCTAAACACTATACCTGCTGCTGGTTCAAGAGGTCTGCAGCTGATGGCACTTCAAAAGGAGAGCCAACCACATCTGACGGAAGTGTAATTTGAAGACTGTGTGTGTGTGCGTGCGTGTGTGTGTGTATGTGTAGACGCTGCAACTGCTGGTTCAGACTTCAAGCTGACCATGTGGGATCAGGGGTTCCCATTTCTCACTGCTTCCAAATTAAAGCCGCATGGTTTTACTGTCATTTAATAGTGTGTTTCTATCCCTTTCCCTGTGGCTCTTAGCCCCCCCCCCCCCCAAAAAAAAAACAAACAACCCAACGACAACAAAAAACAATTGCAATGCTAGTAATCTTTGGAGAAATACACAGCGATGTGCTCTCAGAAATTAGAATAAAACTGTAAAGTTCAATCTGAAAGCCTCCTGCAGACTTCCATGGGTGTGGTTACAACAGTGGTCATAAGCGTTATATTTCATCACAGCTATTCAGTCTGAGATCAACAGATTTCAATGGGATGATGAGTGAAGGATTTAGTGTCTATTTTTACCCTAGCAAACAGCCCGCACACAATGCATCTACATTTAACATGGATTAAAAAAAAACGCCAGACATTATCAAATGGCCTTAGCTGCCATGAGCATCTTATGATGATTAAACATGACGAAAAAATCAACCTAAATTGCCACATGTGTATTGCATGAACCGACAAATATAAAAAAATGACTGTGCGCCCTCTTCTGTAAAGCTGAAAAGCTGCCGTTTCCCCATGTGGAGCCTGGAGACCTCCATAAGGTCCTCACAAAGAAATTCCTCACAAAATAAACAAATTCATTTGATTATTATTATTACTTAATTTACCTTGAGTTAGGCGCTAGAATTGCATCAAAGTTCTTGTGCGGTCCTCCTCCACCATACCACCACCTTCGGTGAATTATGCAATTAGTGAATCTAATGTCAACATTCCACTCATATACGCTTATGGTATGGGGGGGGGGGGGGTCTTGGCTAAGCCCTCGTGGGAAAAAAAAGTTTGGGAACACCTTGGCTCGGCTCCAAGTCACTTTCCTTACTGCGGTAACATCGGAGAGGCTTTGACAGCACGCGCTCCTGGTCTTCACCAGGCATGCATGCGTAATCAATACGGGATCTATGACGTGTTTAACACCGTGACTAGTCACATCACCGAGAAAAAAGCCCCAATATTAGATTTACATGATTATAGATAGTGTGAGTGCAGCAGCAAGCATGGTGCATGAAACATCAGGCGTCGCTTCGGAGCGCGCATATGTACAAGACACCAAACACCTCTCTAATCACAGCTCTGCGGAGCCACGCGTCCCCGCTGTGCTCCACAACAGAGAGACGGACAAGCACGCGCAGGCACAAACAGACAAAATACCAGCCTTCCCTGCTTAGACTCACTCGTATGTGTGTGAGGGGAAAATCCCGCAAAATAATCCGCTCCTCCTGCGATGTGCGCTCCCCTCTCTTGAAAGCAGCTGTCAGTGCGTAATAGCGCGTAATGGCAATGTAACTCTGCGACACGGTCCTTGCATTGCTCTACGCCTCCACATTCTCTCTCTCTCTCTCTCTCTCTCTCTCTCTCTCTCTCTCTCTCTCTCTCTCTCTCACACACACACACACACACACACACACACACACACATACACTGCACTTTAAACCTCTCTCTCTCTCTCTCCTCTCTCTCCAGAGAGGCTGGTTGTTCGCTTAGCCGTCACATGATCGGATCTGAGGAAGTTATACCAGTCAAATTAGGAGGGGGGGGGGGCTCATGAAGGCTCGCCTGCTCGGGGCGCTGCAATTGGCTCTCGCGGAAGAGGGAGGCTGGGCCTCAGGTCTGGCGTGTGTGTGCTTTTGTGTAAGTGTGTGTGCGCGCACTAGTGAGAGCAGATCATAAAATCACTTTCATCATACCCTTATTATAACTACATGACTTGAATAGATCAAGCAGAGTTGTTTTTTTACATTGCGTTATTTCTGTGTATTTACAAAAGGACTTACATTGTTTTTCTAAATTCCTATCGTTCATTAATTAATTATTGATATAATGTAAAATTGTCTTTAGGAATAACTCATTTCCATTTAATATGACCTTAATAAGTCTGTTTTAAAAGTCGCGACAGAAAAAAACCAAATCAGATTTGTATTTGCTTAGAAAGCACACTGTGCTCTGGCAGTGACTGAGGGACACATCCAGTGTGTTTACATGATGCCTAATAACGTCAGCAATAGAAGTTTTGCCTTCACTCCAGTTGAGCGGGCGTCTTATAAACACGTCCGCCCGGACCGAAGTAGTTTCACCGGCTCCGACCTAATTAGATTTGCCTGCGTAGGGTTAGATTACCGTTCACCGCGTTCGGATAAATGATCCACTCTCAGCCTGCTTGTAAACACCATAAGAGTGTTTCAGTGTGCGCTTGAGCACGGTACAGAGTCAGTGTCTGTTACGCCGCTGTGTAAAAGGATACACTATATGTCACACTGAGGGGGTTTGTTTTGCATAGGATTCTAATACTGCTACTGATGTTGCTGCTGCTGCTGCTGTAAGTGCTGCCATTGCAACACATTCTCACCCCGATGCAATAAATACCGCAGTTTAGCATCAAACTATGACCTCTATTCTTTGGCGTCAGGTTTGAACGTGTCAGGGACGGCACATCAAGGGCACGGCTCGCTACATGTATGGAGTTTTGATGAAGTTTGGTGAAAGCAACAACAATCTGCTAAAGCTTTGTTTATACTTGCGCTCTATACTCCCGAGTACGAACAGAAGCGTTTATACTCTGTTTGCGCATTATTCTCCGAAGATGCCAGAAGGCGTAAAAACAAAATGAACTGTGAGGAATCAAAAAGACAACAAGTGTAACCCAGAGACTGTCCCATAGAAGTCTATGTGTGTAACCAGCAAAAAGCCATAAACCAAACTCCACAATGTCGAGGAGGGATTTTCTGTAAATTCATATCTCATATTTATAGACTACTTTGTCAACTTTGTCATGGTGATCATGGTCATCCTTTGGTTTGTGGACTGCCGTTTTGAAGCCTTGAATTAGAGAATGCAAGTTTTAAGACACTCCCGCATTGGCTTCAATCGGCAGAACAGGAGGTTGCTCCTGCTTAAAACTAGGCTAACTAGCTACCCTGCAATACAGTAACAATGCTGTGTGATTTCCATGTATTTTGACTGGGACATATAGCTTCAGCATGATAGCAGATGGACATCATTGCTGCTCTGACCAACATATATTGTATGCCGATAGTGATATGTAAGCTAAAAAACAGCCTTGTAATCAGGCTCTAATCAAAAAAGGAGCACATGTACACTCAAACATCATTATGCAGAGACACAACTCAGAGTTAGTAAGAGTCTACAAAGGTTGCAGCAGTATGCAAGCCATAGACACTTAATCCATCAAATAGGATGAGACTTGCAAGTGTAACTAAAAGCCAACTAAGCTGTCTAAGAAGTGCATTAGACACAGGAGGGTTTTGTGTCAATAGCTGTGGTGTTTGGTTGGGGGTGGAAGGGTTGTGGTCCTTTGCAGCTTTATTACAAACTCATTGTGTAACTCTTGGGGGAAATATTTGTTCCCAACAACAAGCTGGGTTTTTAACAAATATGTTACATTGCTGTTGGTACTGTGAGTCTCAGGGGAGTGTCTGAAAATAGATAGTGTTCTGGGTAGTGGGGGACAAACTGCAACTTTAGGCGAAAGGGTGAAGTGTCCTGTAATAAATGTTATCTCCCACGTAGACACTTTTCTTGAAAATGTATTTTTAACGTCTCAAGGGGGGGCCAACAAAACGTTACAGGCCACAGCTGGATCAATGTTTTCTCCACTGCCACGGTCATCTCACAGCCATCAACGCGTGATAAACCCCTGGATCCCATTTGCATCCCCTCACCTGACGTGAATAATCCGCTCTGACACCGGCCATGTACGTTCTGTTTACACGGCGGGGGGTCCAGGGTCAGCCGGTGATGCCAAAGCTGGTTAGGGGCTTAGAAGGGAGTAAACAAAACTGTGCTTCATCTATATATCTCCAAAAGGAGACGCCGCTGTCACAATGGCCAAAATCACTAACTCTTCACTATGATATGTAACCATTTTCTTTATTCCATTGGATTGATTTCCATGTTCTTGATAACCACCTTTCAAAAATGAACAAAGCTGCTGTCGAATAGTGTTTATGGCTCAGGAAGTGTTTCCTTAAGTGACGTGACCCGGAAGTATCAAAGTGGCAGCCATGATTAGAGCTATTTGAATCCTCTAAATGCAAAAGAAAGGTGCTTAAATGCTTCCTTTGTAATCTCCTTTAGGGTAGGGAACACTGGACCAGTCTATTCAAAGAATAGATAATGCCTTCCCACAATTCCTTGCGGCATCAACATTGAAAGCAAGGCACCATCCGCTGCCGTCGATTGATTGAACACTGTGGGTAAATGTTAAAAAAAACGTCCTTCTTCGGAGGTTTGATTCTGTTTTGGACAGGAATCCTTAATTGAATTGCACAGCAGTGAGTTTGTCACTGTACTCCTAAGTCCTTATGAATTTCCCTTAACTTCTCTCCTTGATCTCATGACAATTCCCATCAAGGTCAAGGAAAAGTATTTTGGAAAAGACGTAGAATGCAGGCCGCAACCTCCGGCTCTGCTGAGTGAAGCCTATGAGTAAGTGTTTTAAAACTTGCATCCTCTACTGACCAACAGGGGGCGACTCCTCTGGTTGAAATAATACGTCTGATTGTATAGAAGTCTATGAGAAAATTACCCTACTTCTAACTTGATTTATTACCTCAGTAAACATTGTAAACATGAGTTTTTGGTCTCAATCTCTAGTTTCAAGTCTTCTTCAATACAGCATGATGTTCATTTAGTAAATTATGGTCCATTTAGAGTCAAAGAGACAATAAAGCAGATATGCTTTTGGGCGGGCTTCCTGTGATTGACAGGTCCCTGCCACTACCAGGGACGTATACAGCGTCTCTACGTCACTCCTCCGCATTCCAAATATGGTAACTTCCGTTAATTGGTTGCGAAAAAAACCACATAGCTACAGCTGTAATCCAAGATGGCGCCGGTGAAATGAACTCGAAGCTTCAAAACAGCAGTCCACAAACCAATGGGTGACGTCACGATGACTACGTCCATTTCTTATATAAAGTCTATGGTCACTTTTTGGACTATTCGACCGGAACCTTATGCTGCCCAGAAAGCATTTACCTATTTTCCCCGTCCAGTACTTTTTGCTGTCTTTGTTAAAAGGTATCGTCTGTGATCATTACAACCTTACAAAAATGTGCCCAAGAAGCACACATTTTCCCCATTTCTCTTTTGGCCCATTGCAAGCATTACCACGTGAAATAAATCAATTTGACTCATTAGGTCCATCTGGAGGCTTACATAATATGCATGAGTATAGGTGTTTGTGAGTTGGAATGGAGCAGCCGAAACCAATTAGTTTGCGTGGCAGAGAAAAATAATCTCTGTGGACTTCATTAGACCGTGTGGGTGAGTAATTACTACGAGCCCTGCATTTCCTCGAATGTGACTTCAGATCAGACCTAAAACTTACACGGTGTCTCTGGAGCTGAAACGGGTCACACAGATAACTCGCGTAGAGCCGAGCCTGAACAAGATAGCAGGACCTCCTCACGTATTCAACGAGCTGACTGTTGATATGAGCGGAGGATGAAATCTGTGTGGGGGAAAACGGGGAAGTGTCGACTAGATGAACAGCAATCTGCCCTGCCTCTCTTTAAGCACTTTGTAACCAAAAACCTCTGCCTGATCCCAGGTCACCCCGAAATTGACAATCTGGCAAGATTGGCCTTCTTGGCTCCTTTTGAAGAACAATTCAGTTTGAAATGCTTTAGAAACAGGAGCTCTTAAATTATTTGAGTTTATATTTTGGAGCCAAATCAAATTGTTTACGTTCACTTCTAATATACAGTCTATGGCTTAAACGTTACAGTGCAGCATTGTATGGAGAAATGTAACATCACCCCGCTTCCATTTTAACCTAACCAGCGCTGCAAGCTATTGCTACCAGACCCCAAAAAAATTCTCTATTGAGCTCAACTTTTTGACAGGATTTCA
Source organism: Cebidichthys violaceus (assembly GCF_023349555.1). NCBI lineage: Eukaryota > Metazoa > Chordata > Actinopteri > Perciformes > Stichaeidae > Cebidichthys > Cebidichthys violaceus. The sequence goes on from NW_027176816.1 coordinate 16,567,098, forward strand.
TCTTCTAGTTTCCTTCAATGAAACCAGATGTCAAGTGATTTTTATCATTGAGTTAAATAGACAATAGTTGTTACGAGTGGGTGCTACAGTTACATGGGGCTCTTGCTGCAGTGGATGTAGAGTGAAGCAACACATGGCACTTTGGTCAGAAGTGAGTCCAGGTATGTGTCAAGGTTAGAGAGTGAGAGAGAAAGCTAGAGCAGCAGGTTAATGAACTGTGGCTTCAGACACAATGACGCACACGACATGTACCAGAGTTCACCGCTTTGCGCCGCGTTCATGACGTAGTATTAACTGTTGCCTTTAAGCGTAGCTGCCCCCCCTGCGCCGTAACTCTGTGTCCATATGTCCGGCACTTGTTGACTTCTCTTTCATCTTTTGTCATTTGTTCAACCCATAAAAACACGTCCAGGCCAAAGTCCAAAACCTGCCTCTCAAGGTTGTGAACCAGCTCTGTCGTCAACAAACCTCAGGGGCAGAGCTTTTATTGGCAAATGCCCACACACACTTGCATGTGGGAGGTAGTGTTCTGAAAACATTTCTGATATTGTCATTTTTTTATAACTCCTCAATTATCTTTCATCTCTCACAACAGACTTCTCTCTCATTGTGGATTTTTTTCGTGAATATTTAACGACACGAGGCCTGCGTAAGTAGGTTAGTAACAATCCACCCTGATATCTGAAGCAGATATTCCGTCAAAAGGAACTAATGGGGCAGTGTTATCTCTCAATGTGAGTGGGTGTTTAAAACTCCGACGCAAACCTCACGGATGGCGCCAAAAATATGCAAAATCCCCCGAATGCCTGCTGGGAGATTAATGTCCTTGCTTTGTTGTCTCTGCTAATGCCTTCTGCTGGCTGGTGGCCAAGTGGATCAGGTGCATAAAAGATGCTGTTGTTTGGCTTTCATTTGACTGTGTTTCTCAGTTTCCCATTAACGAAGTGGAGTGAAGCACTATAGGTAGAAAACATTTCAGTCGTTCAGATCAGGCAGTCCCAAATACTGGGTCGGGACCCACAGGTGGGTTGTAGGAGATTTTATAAATTTGCAGAAAGTCTTTTATTGAACAGTCATATCTGCAATACGCCATTGAGCAACGAGCCATGAGAGAGCCTGAATGTTCATAATGTTCTGAGAATTGTAGCTACCTATATATACCAGAAAAGGTAAAGCCAATATGGAAGTGCCTTAAACTTGCATTGTCTCTATTAACCAGCAGGGGGCGACTCCTCTGGTTGCAAAAAGAAGTCTGATTGTATAGAAGTCTATGAGAAAATGACTCTACTTCTCTCTTGATTTATTACCTCAGTAAACATTGTAAACATGAGTTTATGGTCTCAATCTCTAGTTTCAAGTCTTCTTCAATACAGCATGATGTTCATTTAGTAAATTATGGTCCATTTAGAGTCAAATAGACCATAAAGCAGAGTATGCTTTAGGGCGGGGCTACCTTGTCATTGGCAGGTCTCTACCAGAGCCGTATACGGTGTCTCTACGTCACTCCACCGCAGTCCAAATATGGTCACTTCTGTTCACTGGTTGCAAAAAGAAATAAATGGCGACAGCCAAAATGCCGATAATCAAGGCTTCAAAACAATAGTCCACAAACAACGAGGACTACGTCCACTTCTTATGTACAGTCGATGCTTACATTTTTTTTATCTAATATAAAAGGCTGTCATTTTGCTTAACTGTTGAGAGGAAATGAAAAAAAAGAAAATACCCTGTTATTTCCGCCAAAATGCATTTATTTGGTCTCATTTACAAAGTATTTAACATGTTTATACGTCTTCAATAACACATGCACAAAATTGTGATTCATTAAACGTACATATCTCTTCTAAACGGCTTTATTTATTCAAGATAATATAAGGTAATGTGGAAATGGCGCATGAAATGATGCATGATAACCACTGCTCCACCTGGCTTGATCTTAACTAAGCTGCTGGAAATATCAAAGTGTGGGTTTGGGAAACACTAGTTTAGAGTATTAAGCAGGACTCCAGTTCTCATTTAAAGCTTCTTTAAATAAGTGAAATGTTGCATTCAATAAAAACCACATCATTTCCCCTGACTCCGCAATTCCCTTCAGCTCCACAGACCTTTTATTGCAGCAGAAGTTCATGATTTTGGGAAATTTGCTCATTCCATTGTCTTGTTGAGCGTTAAATAAAAATATTTGATACCACTCTCTTTTCGTCCACCAATTATATATATAATATATATATATATTGTTTCTGGCTTGTTTGTCTTGAACTTTTGTTCCTTTAATAAAAGACATGACCTTTTGCTGCTGGATCTCTTATGTTGTAAAAAGTTATTTAAAAAATTCAGTCATCACCACTATTGTTTCCCAAAAGTCCCAGGTCCCAAATACTGCTGTTTTTCAAAAGGACAGAGGCTGCAGTGTTTGGACGTTGCTGTCATGGCTACTGCTGTGCTCCACAGAGAATAATATGCCTCCAAGTCCTGAATCTGTAGTCCTAATCCAAACCGTTTACAGACAGAACAAAGCTTTGCCTTTATTCAAACTCCAAAACAGGGGTATTATATATCCCCTTGCTCCTCTCTGTTCCGAGCTAAAAATGGTTTGCTTCAGTATGTACATGATGGTGGCCAGCTCGTAACTGAATGGCTTTAAGTCACGTCTCTGCTTATTCACAGATCCCAGTGATGGGGAGAGACCGAGCGATGAGGCATACATGTATTGTCAAACACTGGACTGCCTGCTCACATTGAGATAATCAGTCATGGGGAGTTTCAAGGGAATTAAGGGAAATGATAAAAAGTACAATATGTAAGATGCAATGTCATCCAACTATGCTGTTAGCATAATTGTAGCTGCCCTGGTGGCAGAGCATAGCACCCTTTTAGTGGATGTTTTATCCAATCTACCAGCTCACGTTACAGTGAGTGAATAGCGTTATAGCGAGAATGTGCAGCTGCATTTGTCATCCAGTGTCAAATTGTTAACAAATGCCGCCAAATCTATGTTTGTCATTTGAATGTATTCAATTAAAAGTTCAAATTTTTAGGATGTGCATTTATTTATTAAGTACGGCTTCCAGTATTTATGCTAAGCTAAGCTAACTGGTTGCCAGCAGTAGCTTCATATTTAGTATACAGCAATCTGTTCTTATTCGCAACTCGTCACATAAGGCCGTTTGGTCATCTGGACCACTTGTCATCACATTTTTAATGGACTGGGTAGCCCTACGCATCAAACTATGACGCTCCGCTGCGGTGCCTCGTGCGACGGTATCGAACCCCAAAAGCTGTGACAAAGTGTCGGTAGAAAATGCTCGGCTGTACTGCACTGCCTATTACATCTCGAGGGAAACGTACTTTCTCCCAAATTACGTTTGTTTTTGAAATTCTTAATCAAAGTCTGCAGATGTTCGCATAGGAAGGATGTTGGAATTAATGGGTGCCTCAACACAGGACTTTCACCCAGGAGACCATCGATCATGTCCTGTGTGAAACCAAAAGTCAATGTTGACTATATTTTGGATTTACTTCCGTAATGTAAATAACTTAACGAAACAAACTTATTTAGGTCAAAACATAATGTTTTGCTAACCAATTAGTAATGTTGCCTCAAAATAAACAAGCAGTTGTGTATTGTTTGTTTTGTTTCTATATACAATGTTAAAACGTGTTTAAATCTGCGGCCGTAGAATGCAGTTTAGTTGTATGGGAATGTCATTTTCTAGATCGTTTGTCATATAGACACAAGAGTGTCATCCATGTGCTCGTCTCTGCAAAAAAGCAAATTTGTGTATTTATAAATCTTAAAAAAAAAAGAATTGACTCAGAGAGAGACATCACACGGATTTACACAGCATGTGATTGTGCCGTCTTCGGTTTATAACTCTGTCACCTCTCAGCTGTGACAGCATAACAACAACAAAAAGCTGTTTTATAAAGCAGCTCTGTAGTGACGTAAGTGGAAAAACAGAAAGGCTACATCGTTGTTATTGGTGCCGCCGCTGCTACTTTTATTGGGCCTTTTAAAATTCGACACGATTACGACTCCTTGATTATTTACTCTGCATTAATTTGCAGCGCGCACAGTCTATACTCTCGTAACTGATCGTTTAGCCTTACACTTGTTTCCAGTTAATGTTTGAGGAAATCACTTTGGACTTTTGACAACAACTAGCCTTAATTTGAAACAATGACTTCAAGCAATTTCCTAGACAAATGTTGTGCACAATCCTACAGTAGCCAGCCCAAAGCCATTAAGCGACCCGCTTAAAATTTCAAGTGTGCCTCCTTTTTCTTCCCCTTTTTTTTCATTTCAGTGTGCCCAAAGTTTCCCTGAGCTCAGCCTCTCTGACCTATTACCCAAAGTCCTACAAAACCGTGTTTGTTCAAGTCCCTTTAAACCACGTTTTTGCCAGATGTTGTTCCTTGCTCCTTTCCACATACTCGTAAAAAAATAAAAATAAAAAATGTGTGTGTGAACTCTGCAATGACATCAGAACTTGCTTGTTGTTGTGCAGAGCTGCAGGAGAGTGATGTGCTAGTGAGTTTATGGAAACAGATTCACAGAAGCGGTTCAGTCTTTCTGCCGTGTCATTCCACCATGTTTGAGAGTTTCTACAATGAGCTCCTTCACTTCCTGAGCTGCTTCTCCGTCTCTCTGAGCGAAGCCTCCTTGACTCCTGGCCGCTCCGAAAGCACCTTTTTTATCAACATGTTTACATCCAGGCAGAGCTACTCCTCTTTTAGTCATAAAAGGCGGTCACATTCGGACCCGGCACAGACTGTTCCTTTGTGCAACCGCAGTGATCTGTTTGGTCACTTTTCTCTCCCCTTCGCTCGTGTCTACATACTGAAATCATAATAAACAGCCTATTTTATGTTTCCCTGCGCAGGGACTGATTTTAATCACATGCACATATAAATACTGAATCACATTTTCCAAATTAAACATAAGTTGTTACATTGGTTTCCTACCCTCTGGACAGCCATGGTGTTTCTCTGCACTCCGCAAAAAGTGTCAATCCATCACTGTCAGTTTTGCCAATGTCAATACTGTAGTTACCATGTAGTTATCACAGTAGTGTGAGTATGGACATTATGACAACTGTTAAAAACCCAAGATAGAAACATACAGGGGACAGTGATGAATCCATGAGTTCTGTAAATCAGGCAAACGTTATGGATAGTTGTGTGCATTCAAGTGCTTTAATCTGTTAACTGAATCAACTCATTTTCATGGGAGGAGGCTCATCACCCTGTGCAGTGTTACAGAAGGCATCACGCAATATCAAAACACAACATATTAGTCAAAACAGGGTTTATAGTTCAAACGTCTACATTCTTCTTATTGGACATTCATAAAAACATCAACCTACAATATAGATTTATTATTAGAGACAGAAATGTAAAAGGCGTTTGTAGCTCTACTCTAAGCAAACGAGGCAGAAAACATTTTCCATTGTGTACTTTGCTGTATATACAATGAAAATAATCATTTCTTAAACACAGTGGGCTGAATATACATATATTAAGACAAAGATAAGAGACAGACAAAAATGCTCTTGTTGTACAAAAATCAGAATACTTTTTGATATCGTCCGTGTCTTGCAGAGACCTTCTATGTCTATTTCTTTATGACCCCGGGAACATTCCATATCATTGCAGAATATCAAAAATACATGTTTCTCGATGGGGAAATTCACAAGTTCCGCTTACTGAATATACCACGGTTTCTGCAAGACGTAACGCTAGTTAGTTAAACAGCCCAGTCGCCGAGAAGAAAAATGTTACAATTGAACGTTTTTGCAAACCAGGGATATGTTAAATGTTGATGTTTTTGCATTCAGGCAGCAGAAGATGTAAATAACCCAGCGACCGTTATTTTGAAAGTTGCGTATAAAGAAAGTCCAGTAAAGGCAGGCTGAAGTTACGCTCATTACGTAATGCTACGTAAGGAAGTCGGCTAAGGGTTATTCATTCATGGTAGTCAAAGTTGTTAAGATTATTACGTAATGATGTGCAAAAAAGTCTGCTATGTGTGGTTGATATTTATGGGCAGTTATTACGCTTCTTACGTAAAGTTACGTAAGAAAGACGGATTAGGGCGGTTTTTATTTTTTCCACGGTAGTTAACCCTGGAAAATTGCATAGCCACACTAGAATGAGTATTTTTCTGCAACTACAAGCTGTATTTTAACAATTTTGGTGTTATAATAAAGGGAACACTTGTGAGATTTGTCCAGGTGTGTAATTATCAGTATATATGTTACTGGTTAACAGTAAATTAGGATGGCACATAGCACAAATTTAAAATAAAATTTTTCGTCTAAAAAAAAAAAAAGCACTTTCAGGATATGTATTTTTAGGAATGATGTAGCTTCAAGGTTTAAACTCTCCCAGATCATAGCACAATATATGAACAGTATCTGGGCACATTTTTACTTTGATAAAGTGAAGCACACAAAAGTTAGAGAGGTTTTAGTACAGAGAGGTCAGGGGCGCCCGGTGAGCACATGGACGGCGAAACTGAACGGACATATTTCTCCTTTTGCTGCAAAACATCAAAAAGTATATATAAGATATTGAGTTTGGTATTGCTGGTGTCTGATGGCTCAAACTCGGCGATGCTGTGTCGTAGCGGAATATGAGTCATATCCCTGTAAATTTTGGATGAACGTGTGAGGAAGGTTAAAGTTGTTAAGCTTGTTACGTGACGATATGCAAGTAAGTGGTTGTTCTTTATTCATGGTTATTACTCTTCTTACGTAGCATTATGTAAGACAGACAGATTAGGGCGGTTGTTATTTATTCATTAGAGTTACAATTGTTGAGTTTGATACGTGATATTGTGAAAGAAGGTCCTCTAAGGGCTGTTGTATTTATAAACGGTAGTTACAGTTGTCACGCTTCTTACAGACCTTAACGTGAGAAAGTTTGCTGAGGACGTTTGTATTTATTCATGGTAGTTACGGTTTATACGCTACATTTGATAAGTTATTATTTGAACTCAAACCATGATCTTTTTTTTAACAATAACCAAGTAGTTTTGTTGACTAAACAATAATAACTAATTATTTCACAACGTTAACCACGTTTCATTGTGCGTTTCAGCAAGCATGATACGAGGCTGATATGAAACGTATTTTGGGATCAATTACATCAACATTCAACGTAGCCTGTGGCACAAACAGTACAGTGGCAACATTTTCTTCTGGGTTGCTCTGAAATCTACAAATGAAAATGTACATTCACACAAGAAGAATGCATATTACTTCGAGATATACCTCTCTTTTTTCTTTTCTTTTTTGACAATCAAGTTGCAATGACAACAACTACTTGAACACTGGAAGGCATTTATTCCTCGACATGCAACGCCTTGACGATTAAACTTTGTACAAGTTTATAAAAAACCAAAACACTAACACAACACATTAAACTGCATAAACAACCCTCTTAGCCGCCGCCGCCATCATCATCATCATCATCATCCTCACACTGACAATAACTAGACGTCCTCAAAAAGGGACCCGTTACATTTCACATGAGAACACACACGTGTGTTGGAGCTTGCAGTTCATGTGTTTGTACTGTGCTGAGTTAGTATAGGAATGTACAGTAGTCATGCATAATAAAAGGTACCCTGCTATACAAACGGTGAACACTGGGTGGCAGACTTTGTCCACTTTGCACACGGCTCCGGTCTGCCTGGGAATAAAATGTCATGGCAGGGGGAGAGGGTGAGAGGGAGGGACATGCATAGGGAGAACATCACACTGGGGGTCGGCTATATTGCTTTTTGGAGAATGTGCATTTATCCTTCTTTTGAGGTTTCTTTCCCAAAAACATATGCATACACAACAACTCACAGTACAGACTTCCTCACTGTTACCATCTCCAACTGCCACCGCCTGTTTCTCCCATTTGTCTTTCCCCGCTGGCATCATCAAACCAATCCTCTCCTCCTCCCTTCTTCCTCGTCCATATACGTCTCTTTCGTCCTCATGCTCATGGCCTTTGTCAATTCTATTTCTTTCCGTTTCTCCCTCTCTAAACCTTTCCTTCCCTTCACTCCCACCTTCTTCTTTTCTTCCTTCCCCCTCCTCCTCTCTGCGGGGCAGCCGGAGGGACTGGCATTTCTCTAACAGCAGGAGGGGGAATCTGCACCCGGCCTCGGCCCACGCTGAGCAAAGGGAGGATGGGTGTGGCGTGGCAGACACAGGTGTGTGTGTGTGTGTGTGTGTGGTGTGTGTGTGTGTGTGTGTGTGTGAGTGTGTGTGTGTGTGTGTGTGTGTGTGCGTGAAGGTCTGTCACTGGCAATAATGAACATGTGACCGGAACCCCCACACTACACCCGCCAACACCTCTGTATGACGCCCCACATCTGAAAGTCTCTCCTCTTGTCACTAAATCATCTGGCTGAATGAAACCAGGGGGTTTTCAAAGTCGGATGCTGTGGGTTCCTCCAACCGAATCAAGACAACTGCAACGCCCCCAAAATATTAATTGATCTTGTCGCTCCTGTTAATATTCTTTGTCTGACTGTCATTTTGGGGATAAACAGGCTCTAATGTTTGGAATAAAGCAGTTCCTATAATTTGGGGGCTGTAAACAAGATTGTCATGGAGTCAGTTACAACTTTTCTTTGCCTGTACGACAAGTTGACAACATTCGCCGAATAAATCAGCAGCTCCTGTTCGTACTCATGGATGTACAGACAACTATCAGACAACTAAGTAACAAGGACTCTAAAAGTATGTACGTCATGTCTGCGTGTTTAGATTTGAGTGACTCCGAGAGTGGAGCGTGTTGTTGGATGCAAATTGCAGCAATCGTGCGTTAAAAGAGCCTTAGTTGCCTTCATGAGCTGCGAGTCACAGCCACTATAGCGGATCAAACTGGTGACTGTGAGGAGAAGCAGACCAAGTCAACGGGCCCAACTGCAATAACTTTGCTTTTAGAACGCCGACATCCACCAATGCCTCGTGTCTCTCCCCCCTTTAACTCCCCCGTGGGAGGCACACCTCACAGTTTGAAAACCCTTTTGGACTGAACTAATTGTTTGTCAGCCTCTATTTCAGTTTTAAAGAGATTTGGCACAGCTCAATCACAACGACGATGGTAAAATAACACACCTGTCCTCATGGCGACAAAGTACCTCAAACAGATTACAGTCAAAGCACGGCCAAAAATCCCCCCCCCCACCCCACCCCACCCTGGATCACCCGATACAAGCTGGCGTATATTGCCAATCAACAGCTCTGCTTTCATTTGGGGACTGGCTTGAATTGAATTTAGTGTCTCGCACTTCCTGGGACTGCTGCCAGATGTGGCTAAAGTAAACACTTTGCTGACGACAAATGTGAAAACTTTTTGTGCACAAACGTGTCCGGTGAGGGGGAATTAACAGACAAATTCTCTCGCCGCTCTCTCATGCTATGCTATATATATATATATATATATATATATATATATACACACACACATATATATATATATATATATATATATATATGTGTGTGTATATATATATATATATATATATATATACACACACACATATATATATATATATATATATATATATATACACGTATATATATATATATATGTATATATATACGTGTATATATATATATATACATATATATATATATATATATACATATATATATATACATATATATATATATATATATATACATATATATATATATATATATATACATATATATATATATATATATATGTATATATATATATAAAAAACGGTGTGAGTTAGAGAAGAAAAGATCAGTCACGGATGAGCGCCCGCTGTCTTGCTGTGATGTGCCAGTTTGGCTTCACCGGCGACAAGACAAGAAGAGGTCAAGTCGCCGGGTCGATCCTTCTGCTCCTGTTTCAAAGTGACAAATGGCTGCATGGGAGGTGAGCGGAGACAGAGTGAGTCGGTGATGGGGAGGCAGAGACGGGCATTGGGGGGTCCGGGGTCAGATGTGTCGGTGCAGCTCCGGTAGCGGTGAGGAGGAGAGAGCCGGTCGCGGTTCGACTCCCCGGCTCTTCATGAAAGACAGCAGCTGGTCGGGGATCTCGGCGAGGACGTCCTTAGCCAGCCGGGCCATGCTGAGGACCTGGTTGCCGGATCTGTCAATGTAGTCTCTGAACGGGACAAACTGGAAGCGGGGGTGAACAATAGTTTAGATGTTTTCATAGCATTTGTAGCCTAAAAACAAAACTAACATTTTGTTAGTGAAGTAAAGAAACAAGTTAACATTCCCCTCTCTAGAATGGACTAACATTACAGCAGGTAAAAATACCCACTGTGGTAAACCAGGGGGAAAAGCTGAGCAGACACTGCACAGGGGACGGATCCCCAAGCTCAGGTTGGGGGAGGTGATAGAGGGACTAGTCTACTATCCAGTGCAGGTGCTGCAGCCACTAGACACGTGGCATTGGTCACATGCAGCCCATCAGGTAATTAGAGTGAGCATATGTTCACAGGGCTGGGAAGCAGACAGACTGGGCAGAAGACTACGAGGATCTCCTGAACCACTTGAGAGGAGCTGCATCAGACGGGAGGTAATCAAGCAGACTCCTCTCTCTCCTCTGCTCTACCACACAGGACAGAGGAACTGCCTTGGACTGGGAGAAGACTGAAGGCCAAAGACCCCGACCGGGAGGAACCCTTTGTTAAGTTTGACCCCCATCCCCCTTTACCCCAACCTGTTTATTAAAGGACACTTTTTGTTACGTGGTTACTGTCTCTGAGTCTCCTGTTTTATTCTGAATCTTGCCTCCATGTCCCCTGGGTTGCCGCACCACAAAGACATTTTAAAGAGGGAAGTGCACTTCTTAAAGTTTCAGGCAGGTCATGGGGATTTAAAGCCTCCTACAGAAATGTGCTCCTCCTCAGCATACGCACTTCTCAAGGGAATTAAATATTCAGAGTGGAGTAGAAAGTAACTGTCCTTGCATCCATGCACGAAGCTGTATATCAAACCATCCCTCGTGCACCCTGTCCATTACGCAGCTGTGAGGATATAAATCTGTGTAAATTTAGATATGGATACTGCAATTGCAATCAGGACATATTTGAAAAGTAATAACATACTGTATGTATTTTGCCATTGCAATAACTTATAATTAACACACCTCTGCACTCCGCAAGTCTCCACCTCCCCAAACTGCTCGCAGGTAAATAAAGTGTACATTCAAAGCTTTCCAGCGGGTACTATTCATAGGTACTTTAGGCCATAAAATAGGATATTCATGTTTTGCAGTAAATAGCTACTGCCACTTTGCTAGAACTACATTTGTGTAATCTTATATAATCGCATGGCTCCCCTTAACATCTAGACAGTATACATTTATCATTGTGACTGCTTGTTTTTCATTGTACCCTATGCTCTGCTAGCTGACTGGCTAGTACCATACAAAAATTCAAAAGGTGCATTGTTATCAGAGGCCATTGTATTAAGCTTCCTATTTGTGTTTTCCTATTGGGCTTTCTGAAATTACTATTTACTGTTGCCAGTTCTGGATTTTATCAGTCCCTGACGGGGTTACTGCACTCTTTAGAAAACTCACTGCAAAACAATTTCACGAATGAGCTGCTCTCTCTTGCCGACTTTGAAAATAACAATGGACGAGGAAGTGGCTTTTTGGGCAAACTCGTTAAGGAAATGTCTTACCAGTTTTAGATACTGATAAGTCAAATGTTCAATATAATAAAGCAGGTCTTTACAACGCTCTAGAGTTATTTGTAATGTTTGGATCACACGAGTTGGATCACAGTCCTACGCAGCCATCACGGCAATCTACTGTTAGTCGCTGTCCATTTACAGGGGTTGCTGAATATGGAGGCTGCATTACGCGTGGGCTTGTGCTGCCGGAGAGAAATGTAGGATTAAATGGGATAAATGGGATCCTTGGACAAGTGGACTTTTCAGTTGTGCGGGCAAGTGAAACCAGAATCATTGTATTGTGCCCTTGAGCAAGACACAGAGCTTGTTCAGTGGCCCACCATAGACGGGTATTGTGATGTATATTGTATGAGGCAGTCCCCAGTGTGTGTTTGAGTGTGTGTTGTGAATTTAAGCAGTCCTCCTCCTGGAAAAACTCCCACATGCAGCTGCTGTTGACAGAAACAAGCTCAAGTTTAACCTTAACGTTAAACAGTATTATGGTGAGTACCTGTACAATGTCTCTCTCGGCAAGACGTCCCCTGGAGGACACCCTCACTTCATCTCCATCCAGCTCTTCCATAGCTTAAAAAAAAAAGGAGAGAAAGCAACAGACAGAGCGTGACTCAATATTGGAACCACAGCGAGAGAATTTAGAGGAAGTACAGGATGTTCTGTTTTATTTTCATAATGTAATTTGCTGATGTGGAGCACAGCATGCGGAGTAAGAACAGGTATTCAGAGGAGAATGGTTAGAACGAGAATACTATTTCATAAGCAAAAATGAAGCACAATTACACTTCAGGGCAGAGAATGAAAATAATTCCGGCACTCATGGAGAAAGCTCTGCAGGCTTTCAGACAGCCATTTTCAACTGTGGCCAAAGGCAGGAAGAGTTGGCGCTCTGATGGAGATGTCATTCTGAGAGGACTTCAAAAAGAGCACCTGCAACAGTATACATCCTGCAACTGGAGTCACCCTGGCAGAGAAAACTAACAGCCTGCGTGGAAAGGTGAGTACAAGGAAAGGTCAAATTAGCAAACAAGGTACTCACAGAATCAGAAAACACACCAAACTTTAAAACTAGCTTGAATTTCAACCTCTGTGTGAAATTGAAATGCCGGTTTAGTTTTAACTCTAAATGCAGATTGAACTTAAATCTGTCGCACCAAAACTTCAACCTGCAGTATGATGCAGTATTAACTTCAATCTTAGGCAGAGTTTTATGATGCTGCTGAATTTCTCATCAAACTGTTACGGAGCCACCTAGCTAGATGGCTAATAAGCCAAGCTAAGCAGCAGCTGGAACGATTCGTTGCGCTGAGTGAAAGTGACTGATTCATGTCAGATTGAAATGATGTGTCGCAAGCATATCAGAGTTTCTATTGGTCCACAGCTAGCATGGGTGGAGGTAATGGACTCAATATGGTTGTTTTGTGGCTCTGTAGATATGCTCTTTTTAATGATGCAGCACAATTTTATGATTTATAGCAAATTATTTCACCGACCCCTTTGGGGTCCCCAGACACCACTTAGAGAAACACAGTGTTATGGTACACAGACCATCCACAAGTTTATGCCCCCCTTTTATAACCTACTTACCTGCTCCTGACAGCACACAAATCTAAATTTGGGTGAGCAAGTATCTCCATATTGATTAAACTCTATTTTATTTTACTTTGATTCACTAATCAGAGGTTATTTTTGTTAAATTGTGAGACGGAGCTCTCTAAATTAAGATTTACTAAACTCTAATGAGAATGAATCTTAGATTAAATGAATCCTAGCCTAAAGAGATTAAACACACTCACGATCAGAAATGGAGGACACAGACGGAAGACAGAGCAAATAACAAATAGAGGCAATACGGTGTGGACACACACACACACACACACACACACACACACACACACACACACACTCCGAGGTGTTATTAAGTCAGTTTGACCTTGCTTTCACCACCAATCCCACCATTCGATCGCTTAAACAAGTAGAATGCAAAGAGCCAATGATGGGACATTAAGTCGTCACAGCCTGCTGAGCAGCAACAGACTGCACTCGCACTCAAGTAGTTCCCACTGAAAAAGTCATTGATCTGTGGACTGTAAAACTCTCCCAGGAGGTGGAGGAGCCTACTGGACTGGTGTATATGAAGAACCAAGTATGATACAGCTGCCAAAGTGGTTTCCTGTTTGCTCAAAGGAGTCCCATTGGGTCAGGTAAAAGCCGAGGTCAAAGTCGAACGCTGCACATTTGCGTCTCCTTCATCACCTTAAGATTTCAGACATATTCGGTGTAAGCCGCTGCCTTGTGGGGCCGGAAATTCAATTCTGCTAAGCTACGTTTCTCAGATACAGCAGAGATTTTGATCGCCAGTGGTGGCACAGTGCAGAGTAGGTCACCATATTGTATATGGAATAAAAAAAGAGGAAGGGTGCATGTGATGCATATTAGTGAGGACCATTTAAATGTGAACAGGAAACCCACTGTTATTGCTGCCTGTCTTGGGCACTACAAGACTACAATAGTAGACAAATACAAAGAAGTTAAACACATTATTCAGGCTGAAAGTAACACAGTTGAAACTGCCAAATGCAGGAAGGATAGCTGACAAAAACTAGATATAAAAACTAATTATAAGTGGTAAGAAGGTTTCCTTCCATAACTCATTATCACCACAGCAAACATAAAAGTAGGCCAACAAATATTTTCTAATCCACCAATTTATTGTATTTATTGTATATTGTTTTAAGGATAACAACTACAATGATTAGGCGGTATTTCTTGTAAAAAGTGAGGTTTTCATGTCTTTATTATTAGGCAGGTCTAGGTGCTTTATAAATAGTGTGAATGTGTTGAGACACTCAATCCATGTAGAAATACACATAAGTATTCAGAAACTGTGCCTTTAAATTAGCCCTCAGGATATCTGTAATGTCACAAATTTACAAGACCACCTTGCAGTTTTGAACGTAAACATTCCAAATGCCAGTTCATTTCTGCATTGTCAGCTGACAGGAAGTAAACATGGATCCGAGCTGTTACCTAGCGACGCAATTCCATTTCAGACAGAGGGTGAACACAGGTGTTTTTAGACAGACGATGAGAAAAGTAAAGAGATTTTTTAACATAAAAGCCTGTAAACATGTTGTAGTAGAAAAACAAAATACAAGTGTGAACCTGGAAATGAGCGCGAAACCTTCTTTTTAAATTTGTAAAGAGAAGGGTTATCTGGATGTGATACTTCTACACGTTCCCATACCTACTTACTCAAACTTGAAGGAAACCCATGCTCGCTGAGCGTGCACGCATACATGCACACTACACACGGCAAAGAAAACACTCAACACATATCCAATTCAACATTTTTGCCAAGTAAAACCCCTTATCTTTGAGTCTGAAGCCTTTGCACTGTTGGGGTTTTCATAGCTTGAGACTGTGGGCCTCCAAAACCCCTCCCCCTCACAACCTCCTTGATTTAGTTGTTTGGTTTTGCATAGTTTCTGGATCCCTGCGGGATCATGGTTATGTTTTGATCTCCGTCAACAATTGAGCCAAGATTGCCAGATATTGCTGTTTGATCTGCCTTCAGACAAGCCTACATCAAATACATATGTGATCTTCTATTGATTAATAATGTAATAACCAATGTCTCATTTTCTATTACTGAGCCCCCATTGGAGAGGCCCACCCCCTACTTTGGAAACCTCTGCACTCGACTCTACTTTGTAAATCGTTAATGCATGACTAGATTCAGAAGTCGTGGTTTTGGACATGGAAACATATAAAGCTACTATACTAAATACACCACAAGATTCTTTTGTATTCAAGGTTCAAGATGTTTAAGATCCTTTGTATTAGTTACGTTAGCCTTTTGGCTTGTAGGTTGGCCCCCCAGCCAAAATAACATTTGAAGTTTCAGGTGAAAGCGTTGTTGATCGTGCTGATGTTTGTTTGTGAATTACTCTTGGCCAAATGAGTCAAATTCCTTGTATGCGTAAGCATATATGGCCAATAAAGCTGATTCTGATTCTGAGAACCAGAGGTTGCCGTCTGATGTGGAAACAGGTCCTAACATGCTGTTTTCACAATTGTGTGCATAGTTTTTGAGTGTATAATATGTTGAAAAAAACTCTAATACAGCAGTTTATTTAATTATTTCAACACTTGTAGTTTTACATTAGAAAAGTGGAGTCCTTGAATTAAAGCAACTGGACTTTGTCTGTTTGGTCTAGCGGACATTTTCATCAAATGAATGAAGCCTTTTGAATGTGTGACAAGATTCAACATATCCAGTGACCTGGACAAAAGGTGGAGCATGGGGCTGTTTCAAATGATATTCAAGATGGGGGATACAATCAATGATTGACACAATCGCTTTGAAAGCAATCACTCTGATTGCTGTAAACATATACATACTGCTGTGACGCTCGTAATGCTGCATGATGGATGCACATAATTCTTGGTGGGGATGGGATATCAGGCTGATCCACATGCGTACATTTCCAAGTTGATTTGGGATTTATAAAAGGAAATTTCAAACTGGCAGGGGACTATAGGTTATATAAATTGTTTTTGCCATACGCAAGTTTCCTCATTTGTACGTACACAAACATTTAGTGTGGATCCTATGCACTATTATATAAATGAGACCCCTGCTTTAAACTAAGGACTTCACTTCTGTCATGTAAAACTAGAAGTCACTGTCTCTTTCGCTGAGGGAGGTAACACTAATTATGATTGAGGCTCTGGCCCACTGATGGACGTATTGCAATATCCTGAGTTGCGTCACTTGAAGCGACGTCTGTTTCGGCGGCCACTGATCACAGCTGATCACAGCTGATCACAACTGGATCATCTGTCAGTCAGCTTTAACAGCTGGAGAGACTTTTGATAAGATAAGATGATCACTGTACTTAATAATAGTAACTAATAATACTAATAACTAATAAAGACACACAGTAATCATCACTGTAGAGGTGTTTTCTCTGTTACTTCTTTAATAAACTGTATTCTGTTTATAAGCACAGGACCTATTTCTACCGACGGAATGCGTTTGACTTATTTCTGACTTATTTGCGTCTGTATGTTTTGAAATTGTGACTGTGACATCATTATTAAAGAACCCAGAATATCGATTATGGTTTCTCTTAAATGATAAAACTCATCAAACCCGACACTCAGGAATGATCAGCCTCACATGATTGAATGAAACGATGATAAATTATGTAAAAAGTGTTTTGTCTCTCCAGCTCTCTCTGACTTTAATTGTTTCCATCATAAAAGTTATTGAGGAAATATCAGATCTTTCTAATAAATGAAGAAAGTTGTTTCTGGTCCTTTTGTTGTTCAGTCTACAATGAACATATATTTAAACCAGATGGGGAATCAGAAAACATATCTATATTTATCTATAAATATTTACCAGAAAGTGAATTTTTCTGAATGTACACCGTGAAATCTTTATAGCCTGAATGAATAATACAATCCAGTGATCTTTCTGTAATTCTTAGCCTTTGACATTACAGATATCCTCACTTGTCCATCCTTTTTCATATTCAAATGAAGCCACTTAAAGATACTGCTGTAACAGTTTGTCGATAGTGTGTTTGTTTATGATGACAATGTGTGCATGTTGGATGCTCATTCGTTGTTTTGCAGCCGACTGCTTCAACCGGGTGTGAAGCCAGTCACCTTAACGTGGATCACGTGTGTTATTGTGATTGAAGAGACATCTTTACGGCGAGAGTGTGATGATGATTCAACAATTTCCTCCTCTGGAGATGAAGTGACTTTTTGTCCTCTCCTCTGTCACGTTAACTCATGTTGACGTGACGGACCTGTTACTGTAATGTTACATGTTACTATAATGAAACACTCACCATCAAACTCAGCGGGTCCAACGCCTACGATAATTATGGACAGGGGGAGTCCTGATGCCTGTGCAGGAGACAAAAGCAAAGACAATGAACATTTAGTCCAGCTGAGTCATTAGATCCTTAGAATGCATGCAGGTATCTTATTAGCTTTGGATGAACAAAAGAGCTTTAAAGGTGCAATGTGTAATGAAGCCACATGCTTTAAAGAAATATGTGGCGGTATTTCACCTCTTCTACTGGGTCCATACAATCTAAATTCACAGTCATCAAATATAAAAAAAAAGAAATATCCAACTACTATCCAACAGCAGGTTGAGGATAAGCTAAGTTAAACCAAACTGCTGAACTCGGCCTTTAGTTTAAGTTAGCCCATCTGTGTGTTTGTGACACTAACTGTAGGGACTCCTGTACCCTTTTAATAGTTTGTCTATTGGACTAAATCCTAAATAGAAGAAATGAAATGGACTCACAAATTCAGTCAAGTATAAAAACACAATCATCATTTTCATTTGTAGCATGCTGTAAATATTGACCATGAATACGAATGCAAACCTGAATCCTACTTATATTGTACGAGCTCTGGTTTCTAAGTGATCCAGTTGGTCACAGGTGTTTTCACAGGTGTATTCTGGGTGCAGGCGATTGATAATTGAGTACAGGCTTTTAGTTTTGAATGATAAGTCTAATGTAGATAAACTTGTGTTTCAGAATTTCAAACTTAGTGGGAAGCAGACAATGTGCTTATGGTTCAGCAGACCTGGTCAATATATAGATGAGTTATTGCTTTCAATAATTATCCCAAAAGCTTTTGTGTTTTGGCAATTGCAAAAAAAAAAAAAATCTGTAATGAAGAGCAGCTCCACTTCTTCATCCTCTCATGTTGGACTGAGGGCAGACTGGATACTAAAGAGACTCTCTATCACCTCTGAAAGTATATAATACGCATTGCACCTTTAAATCGTTTTGGTGTCGTGAGTATGGTCTTGAAGTGTTGATTCATTATTTTTTAGAATCTGAAAGGTGAGGTTGTTTACCTGACCCAATATCCTAAACTTACAGAAATTACCTCGATTTTCCAAACCGTAACTCTGTTTGTCACAAAATCAAAAGTCGAGCGCCTGGAGAAAACCCCAGGGAAGAAGAGTTGTAGCATTAGTGGGATTTAAAGCAAATATCAGACACTTCAGCTTTTTAATTAGGAGGGAAAAAATAACAAATAACTTGCTTTTAATATTCTACATCGCCTGCCATGAAAGAAAACACTTAAAACCCCACTAATTGGATCAGGCACCTCTCAAACTATGCTATTGAAACAACTATTGATCTCTCCACGGAAGTGAGATCAGTCACAATTAGAGCAAAGCTATATTTTCCTCTCCCTGAATTGGAGTTTGGTATTTTACTTATCACGGAATACTAAGAAGCTGCTTTAATCCAAACATTATACAAAGAATTATTCTTTAGAAATGTAATGGAGCTTTTTCCCTCCACACTAAATACAAGAGAACTGAGGGAAAAACATCCATCAGTGTGTGTGTGTGTGTGTGTGTGTGTGTGTGTGTGTGTGTGTGTGTGGGAGCGCTGTATGTGTGTGTTTCGTTTACTCACATTGACCACAGCCTCTTTGGTCTGGACCATGTCGGATATCACTCCATCTGTGATCATCAGTAGAACAAAGTACTGAGAGCCATCTGTAATCTCTGCTGCGCAGCTGGGGAACGTGCACACACACACACACACACACACACACACACACACACACACACACACACACACACACACACACACACACACACACATGAACCCAGGTTAGAGCTAACATTCTGCCTGAGCACTTGTAGACTACTAGTGAAAACCAAAAGGACACCTGCCTGATGATCTCAAACATCATTCCACAGTCCGCGGTGGCTCAAGACATGCGCAGAGTTGAATCAAGCTCACAACATACAGCAACGTTCGAGTTATTTGTCCGATCCTTTGACCTTCCTGAAGTTATGTTTGCCATACCGAATCAATAGTCTTTTATTATTCTCCATTCTGCTCTAGATGTTGAATTATAAATGACTTAAGGAGAATACTCTGGTCCCATGATGACATCACTGTCTTCGTTTTTTTATTTTTTTTATTTTACCAAACTATATGTCACCAAAATAACTGTCTGCGCTGAGCAACTACAGTGGCAGACTCAGGCTGTCTGAGGGACAGGGGGGCACCAGCGCAGAGACAATCTTAAGTTTTCTCCACTGGAATGGCCCAATAGAGGACACTTAATCATGTTTTTTTTCACTGGAAGGGCATCCAGAATGGCTTTTTGTCATGTTTTCTCCACTGGAGGGGAAGGGGAAAGAACCCTAGAGCAGGGGTATTCAATTAACATTAAGGTCCAGTTAGAGAGAATTTCCTCCGGTACATCACAATAACGTCTAACTTCCAATATGATCTTGTGCCATATTGAAATAGTCTAGCAGTTGTATTAACTTCTGTACGTAGTCAACAACTGAGTGTCAAATTAAATAGAGAAAGTTCAATTTAATAATATCTCTACAATATTTATTATCAGTTCTCAAATTGAACTGGGTGAATCATAAATAATGCATACTCGAATACTAAATAAATCTCTCTCTTTTTTGCACAATATAAAAATAAAATACACAATAGAAAGCTTTGAAAATAAAGTACTCAATTTTAGAAAAATGTATTTAACCAAATTGTCCATGCCCTGCAGCTTTAAATTAATTTAATTCAGGGTGAAGTGATGTTAATCCAAAAAGTCACAATATCCATATTATTCTCATCTTCTAAAAAGAGAGAATTGTGTGCAGGGTTCTTTCTTGTGAATTCTTATTACATTAGTCCCTTAGATTGTTTATTTTCTGTGCATTCATTTCAGATTTGAGTGGGAACGTTTGCTCAAAAGATTTGAGACATACTGGTTCTGAACTGCAGGTGGGAAGAATGAACATTTAAGAGTCTGTCCATTCTTGGTTAAGGACTCTGTACAAGCTCTCCACATTTCCCTTTTTCGACCACGTCATGTGAAATAGCTTCTCTGACTCATGTTGGTTTTCTCTCCTATGTGTGTGTATCTCACTTGAGTAGCGCTGATTATATATATAATACACATATTTGATTGGCCGAGTAGCGTCACGTGAGATGGTTTACAAAGCATGCAGTTGGTCGCTGTGTTTCCTGGACCGCTGAACGAGTGCTGCTAAGGCTAGAAAAGCTGCGCCAGTTAAAATAGAAGCGCTCCTTCAAAATGTAATAATTATCAATTATCAATCAGTTATAGGTCCAGGTCCGGATGCAATGGCGTTTGGACCGCAATCCGACTGTTAGTGACTCCTGCCCTAAAGAGCAATTATAGCCATGTGTGCTTGTCCATTCACAGCCTAGTCTAATCTAGGCAGATCTATCAAGCTTAGGATTTCCTCACGGGCTGAATGAAGTTAAGCACGGGGCTCAAGCAAGAGTGAACTGGAGGTTTGTGTCTTTTCTAAACTAAACCAAAAACACAAAACTGTACAAGAACAGAGAGTCAAAAAATAATCCACAACAATTGGTTAAAAAGAATTACATGAAAACCATTATTATTATTATACCCCAAAAAATTTGCATTTAACTTTAGGATCTCTGGGTTTAAGTACATTTTGATTTCAATTCAAATGGATTTGATCTCCTTCCAAACACCATAGCAACCCCTTTGTTCACAGAGTTGTTTACTGCCTATAAACCACAACCTTCAGCAACAAGAGAGACCCTTCAAAAAATAACAAGCACCGAAAAACACGGCATGAAGGAAACCGTGTGACCCTGCTTCTTGTTTTCCCACCGCTCTTCATTCCCTTTCCAACATGGGGCTCGATGAGAAAAACAAACGGAAATATCCACATCTCCAAACTCATCTGGCATCATTTCAAGCTTGAGCTGAAATTTGGCAGCTGAGTGTTGGTTGAGTGTTTCAACACGTAGGTGTGTGTGTGTGTGTGTGTGTGTGTGTGTGTGTGTGTGTGTGTGTGTGTGTGTGTGTGTGTCCTTCACCTGCTGTTTGTGTCTTTATTGCAAGGAGACGGTATCTTATAAAAGCGACTTAGCTGTTCCACCTGGCTGAACATGACATTGATCTGTGACTCCATATTTCTGTGTGTGTGTGTGTGTGTGTGTGTGTGTGTGTGTGTGTGTGTGTAGAGACCCAGGTGTGTTTGTTTTCACAGCAAAAACATGGAATTGCCCTTTGAGTCAGATCTCTAGACCTTTTATTTATTGTAGGTCTTAGTTTTAAGGTGCAAAAATAGACAAAGACATCAAGCTTATTCCTTTAACTGGCAATTTGCCCCTATGCTTAATACCCATAGAATAACAGAGGAGGATGAGGAGGACTAGCTTTTTTTCTAATCTCGTTTTCAACCATAACTCAGCAGGTCTATTTTGTTTCCATGGAGGCCAATCACCAACAAAAGTCAGGAACCATCACACTATTTCAAAATGATCAGTTCTGACCAAAGTATTTGAATCAGAAATCAGAAATGCAACACTTTCTGAAAGAAAACAACGCTCTCAATGATGCACACTATAGTTTTAATTCAGGATACAGTTGCCTACAATACCAGCAGTATGGTGAATGCTAAAGGTCCCGGGATTCAATGCGTTTGTGTGTGCCCAGCCAGTGTCCAGACCCAATCAGCATCCTGTGGGGAGTTTAAGGCAGCTACGGGTTTGGTGTATGTGTGTGTGAAGCGACTTGGATCGGCGACTAATGGCTTAAGTATTGATAGTACAACTGCACAGGTGCTCAGGAGCTGTGAGAGACCCATAAATTGCCTTCCTACACTGTGTCCTAACTGCAAGCAAGGGTGTCATATTAATCATATTATAATATTTACTGAAAATTACATACAATACAGCCAAAAGCAATTAGGAAACTTTCAGCCTCCTGGCGATCTCCCTTCAGCCAGACGCCACCTTATTTACGGGTTCTAAAGATAACTGCTATAGCTAACTCCTCAAAAACTTGACAAATCAGCTGTTCCTTTTCCATTGCAATGCTTTATATGCAAAGGACAGTGCTAAATAGAAACAGGGCGACTGATAAAAGTTCCGCTCAAACGGGCCGCGTTGCTAGCAGCCAGGTATTTCTGATAGAAGAGGACGCGGCGGTTCTTGAGCAGTGTCCAGGGCAGGATGTTAAATTAGCGTTGATACGTTTGGCACTTTGGCTGCTGTCCGTGGTGCTAATCAAAGACTGGTTTGCAGGATGGGAGTTACATGTTAAGCCCAGGCTTAAGTGTCTTAAAACTATAAGTCTGATATATCATTTTGCCAATTTAACAAAGTATAAAGCTCTTGGAAACCTAAAATGCAAGAAAAATGCCACAGGTACCTATGAAACTCTGTTGAAAACAATTTAAGGGGAAACAAAATGCTTTCTATTTAGACGTAAAGGGATTCCGCCACCCATTTGGGGGCTTTTCCATTGAAAGTTTATGTGTGCCACTGTAAATACTGGATATATAATTCAAAGTTTTAAAATATGTTTTAGAAAAATGTATTTTAAGGTCCAAAGACATAAATGAGATATATGTGAGATATATGTGTAAGCCCCACAACCTCAACTGTTTTTTGCAACAAGTCTCTCAGAAATTGTTCTGTGTTTTAAGAATTTCCAAACAATACTGAATTGAGAGTCAGATGTATTTGGACAGTTTCTCTGCTATGTTAAACAAGCTTCTGGATTCTACATGTGATATTAAAACCAGTCCATAATCAAGCCCCTTTTCCCTAAAATAATTTTTTTTCCCTAATGCCCCACTTTGAGGCATAAAAAACGGATTATTGGCTGACGGGATGCTGTAACCTGCTTAACCTTGAACATGTTGACGTTCCCCCACTGTTCACGAATAAAATAAAAAAATCTCTAATCTGGCGTAAAAGCTTCTTATAAGTCATGTCACTAATAAGCTTTGATCAAGGTTTCTAAATACAAAAAATTTAATTAAAAAATCCCTCAGTTCTGGCTGACAGAAAATAAAATACCATAATTATCCCCTTAATCTAAAAAAGTGTAATTGCACCCAATACACACACACACACACACACACACACACACACACACACACACACACACACACACACACACACACACACTTTCAAACCTACTTTGCCACTTTGTTGACAACAGGTGCAAAGTTTGTGGGTCCGTACAGCTGCACCGTCCTCAGGCTCTGGAAATAAGCCTCCAGAACCCCCTCTATTCCCACACAGTTTGGATTCTCAGCATCACCGCTCTGCAACAGACAGCATAAAGGACACTAATGAAGCGCACAGTGTACATTCACACATTCAGTGTACAGACAGTATAATTAACAGGGCGGTGCAATAAGCAATGGGCATCAATCCCTCCAGAGTACATAACTCTCATAGGCTTATTTACATAGTTCTTCCAATTAAAGATAATCAAACATATCTTATATAAGCTGCTATTAGCCGTAATGATACGCAATCTATCTACATTTAACTGATACACCGTATACAAGGAAATAGGGGAAAACAGGTGGCCCACACCATTAAAGAGAACACATCCAGAAAACACAAGAGGCTAGCTACAAATAAATGTGTCTGTCTTCATCAAACAGTAGGACCCGCATCTAATGAAAAAGTCTGTGAACTTGCAATTCGGCGGAGGGCAATACTGGTAAATTTCTCACTTTAACTGTCAAGTTCACACAAGTACAGACATGGCTGTGCCCAAACAGTGAGATCACTGGGATCCACTATTTGTTATTAGGTGTATATATTCAAAATTGTGAAATAATTGACTACAAATACTTTGGTGCGGTAAAGATACAATGCCAAGATTACTGACTTGCTCATCTGATTGCCGCCATTGCGTGTGTGTGTGTGTGTGTGTGTGTTTACTCAACACAGTGGTTCTTTGATTATGCCAACAACTCGAGGAAACCGGATGGGCAGCTAAATCCCTGCTGGGCGTGATTCAGATAATTCATTTTACGAGTAGACTGCTTCTATAGTTCAATGCCATTCATCCCCGGACCGACATCATCCGACGCATAGCTCCCATGCCGGCTTGTTAGAGGGACCACCCATCATGATCCCGCCTTGTTAGTTTCACTTGAGGGGAATTAACTAGCTAGCTTGCTAGCCAGCAATCAATAATTACATACATCCAATGGAAGACTGCAAAGTTTCGATGAAAGTTGACATTTTGAGTGTACTTGCCAATACCCAATCCTACATTTTAGGCTGTATCGGTGGCGTTACACATTTCCAGAATTGGTATCGGAACAACTCTAGTTATATAAAGATATCAATTGATTCTCCGTTCACTTTTTTTCACTGAGAGAGAAAGAAATTAAAAGATTCTGTCAATCAAAACTCAGCTTTGGGAAAGGGAAGAGATACCGGGACAAAACGAGGAGGCTGAGAGAAAAAGAAAGAGAGAAGGTGATGGAGGTGAGAGAGGAAGGGCACGTACTATCCACCGAGCCCAGGACAGCGTCTTGTCCCGGTGCTGTTCAGCACAAACAAAAACTGATCCAATTCACACAATGAAATTAACACAGAGATATGTTTTGACCTTGGTATTTCTAAAACCCTGCGTCCAGGCATGCTGACAGGGATTTAAGACTCAGTGAATCCATAATGTTACAGTCATAAAGTTTTAAGAGACACTTCTGTGATGTAGTATTGCCTCTCCATAAAGTACAGGGACTCACAAGAGTTTCATAAAAAGGAAATAAGAAAAAGAAAATCAAGAGCAAAGAGGCAGAGGCCATGCTAGCATCTTAAGAACCAGACTTGGCTTCCCTTCAGCTTAGCATCCAGCGGTTCCTAAATGGTTGCCCTGATCCCTCAGGAGGATGCGAGGAGGAAGTCGAGGGGGAATGCTGGGAGATTCCTGCTGGCAGCCAGATGAGCCGACTCCTCAACTTCTGTGACCAGCTGTCGTCGCAGCGACAACTGCTGGTCCAAGCCACGCCCTGCTATATGGGCGGACCGCGTGTGTGCCTTGTATGTGTCAATTCATGTGTTTGTGCGTGCGGTCACATGCGTGTCTTACCAGCGGGAAGCCGTGGGAGATTTTGCCGTCGGGGGGCAGCTTAGCTCCGAAACCATAGGCAGGAAAGAGCTTGTCACTGTCGTAGTCCTGGATAATCTCACCTACCGCTTTCAGGGCCATGGCATAGGCATTCATCTGGTAGGGACTCATATAATGGAGGGAAGTGGGCTGGGAGGGGTTACCTTGGAGGAAGACACACACACACACACACACACAACACAATGAAGTGAATGATAATATGTCTTCCCTCTTCTCTGTGTGTGGTTTTCACCTACAAATTACAAAATGTCACCCAGGAGATGATTCATGCTAACCGAGTGTTTCATCTCCTACTTATATAACTGGTTTCCACAAAAGTAGCGCCTAGCGTTTGTATTTTTGAATAAGAGACAGGTTGTGTGTGCGATGAACTGCATGCAGAATCTTGGCATGAATAACGTGATACTTTCAGGATAGAAAAAAATTAATCAAAGAGTCATGTTAACAGGATTATTGTAGGGAGTTATCGATTTACCTCATCATGTAAACGTCTTGCATTAACATAACATTTTAAGCAGTGTAAATACTGTATTACACGCAGGGAAGCATAGCCGAATCAGACCAAATACCAACTCTAACTTCTCCCCTTGTCTCGAGTGCATCCTCCAAGATGAAACAATCTCCCTGCTATTAAGGGAATGAAAGGAGGGGGGATGATTTGATTAGCCACGATCGCTGCCAGATCCTAACACACCTACCGGTGATGTATTCCTCCCATCTAGCTTCCAAAGTGCTCCGCAGGTGTACCGCGCACCTCTGGTCACGAAAATACCAAACACATTCGCCACGCGCCGTGCACGTTGCACGGTCGACTGCACTTTCCATCATGTGAAAGTAGGAGCCTAAATGTAACAATCTATTCCAAAACAGCGGAGTGCCCACCATCACGAAACGCAGGAGTGTCTGCCATTAAAAATTAAGAAAGGCCATGTTACATTACAGAGGGGAAAAGGGACGAAGTGCTTTTCACACTGATGTGTTATATTTTAAAAGTTAACGCTCTCTGTAACAACTAAAAACACAAAACTTAAGTTGTGTCACTGTAGTTTCAGAGAAACTTTGTACTTTTATACAGCCAGTGATGTATATGGAGGGCACACGGTTCAAAGTTGAGTGAAGGTGCATTACACACTGCCTGGCAGTCATGTTGGAGGTCCCTATCTCTTGATCTAAAATAACTGGTTGTTTTTCTTAATGCATGACTCTAGCTAGATGAGTAGCTTAGCATTATATAGACTGAAAGCAGGGGAAATCTCTAACCTAGTGGTGCCCAAAGTTAACAAATACACTCCTAAAAACCTCTAAAGCTTACAAATTAGGGCGTTGCATCTTGTTTGTTTAACCTGTCCACAAACAGAAATGTAAAAAACGACAATTGACCCCATGCTAAGCCCCGCCCTCTGCTACTACTACGTCAAGCTGTCAGAGATCCTTGGAGCCCACACTGTCACTAACGGCACTTCCTGAAGAAGTCAGAGATAAGCAGACAGAAGGGTCTACAATATGCGTTTTAAAGATACAGTATATCTAGGATGTCAAACTGATTCAGCAGAGAAAACCGATTCAAAAGACTAGAAAAGGTGCACAGAAAAGTGTGATCCATGGCGAACACGAGAGGTCCTTGAGCGACAGCCATAAATGGGCAACCAAGATATTACGCAGTTTGCTAGCAGAATGTAGAATGCAAGATTAGCCATGGACGGACACCAAGGTGCACACTCAATCACGGCAACACGCACAAACGGGCGATTGAATGATTCTCCTGGCAGAGAAATCAATAAAGATAACTAAAGCCTACAGATCACAGTGTAGAAATGAACCACCGCATTACCTGCCGATTGAGACAGACAATACAATTAAGGATCACTGTTGCTATAAAGCCAGGTAGGTTTTTATTCAGTTACAATCATTAAAAAGCAGTAGCTAGCGTGGCACAGGGTGCAAATGCTAGTTAATGATGTGCTACGTACTCAGTGTTAACGTTAACGTTTTAGAAACATATATCTCCTTCTAACCTCTCCGGGTAACAGGTATCACCATTACACAACGTTTAACCATAATAATATGAAACAATTGCATAAAAGCAGAGCAGGATACTCGTCAGACCCTGGTCAGATCGGGCTAGTGCTACACTTTGATTGGCCAGAATGAGCTCGACAACTGTCAGCTTGTAACTTCACAACACCGGCTTCCACTGAAAATGAATTGTTCTGAGCCTGAGCCTGTTGCTGTGTCACGCTAAGTGTGAATGCAGCATTATAAAACCATAATGAATGAAAATACATGCAAGACAAAGGCATTTATCTATAACACAACAGTACGGGACGTACCATTGGATGCTGTGAAGTCTATAGCCACTGTGAAGTTGAGTTGTGTTCTGTTGTATAGACAATGGGAATCAAAGAGAAAAAACAACAAAGATCACACACTTCATTACACTTAATACACACTTTATCTCCAATGCATACACATTGATGCAAATAACAGCACAGTAATTGGTTTCCTGGCTAATTAGTAACACAGGACAATATTCCCTCCACCATCTCGAAGGCCTAAAAAATGTAACCAGTAGTCAAATGGGATTGAACTGAATAAATCAGGTATCAACAAATGCAAATTTCCCCCAAAACTCATAGCCAATATGAATTCAGAGTGATGCTTACAGAGAGTATATTGGGAAATTCAATCAAGTATCTCCACACACAACACAAACACAAATCACTTTAGAGGACATTACTTACATTCATTGCCTGATGACTTACACCACCCCTAACCGCTATTAGCCTAACCCTAACCCTAACCCTAACCTTAAACCAAGTCCTCGCCCTTTAATGTAATGATTTACGTTATGCATACCTGCATTTTGCCCCCATAAGCACTCCGAGTCCCCACAATGTGATGTTGTAAACAGATTCATGTCCCCGCAACAAACACTCACCGTGAGAGCAGACTTATTACTATTCCACTCACCCTCCTCGGATGAAATCCACAAAGGTATACTCGGACTCCACTTTGAAGGACAGCAGAGTAACCTGGCGAGCGAACACACACACACACACACACACACACACACACACACACACACACACACACACACACACACACACACACACACACACACACACATACCAAGTGATGAACAGAGAAGGAGGGGCGGAGAAGGGACCGGGGCCAGGTAGACGGGGAGGAATAAGACAAACAGGTGGCCAGACAGCAGCGGAGTCAGCAAGAGAGAAGCAGATGTAAGAGGTGATGGTACCTATATAAATATGCAAAACATGAAATGGGACATTAGAGATGTGGGCGTACTCACAGTTCCAGAATTGACGTATTTCTTCTTTTTGCCTTTCTTCTTGGGATTCAAAACCTGCCGGCGATGATGGAAAGCGAGTTAGTGACTGAGCGGGTACTTCATACCCTGGAACGATGTTCACATGAATAATTCAACAGATTCCTGATACTGAGAGGCCACGAATGAGACTGATGTTATGTTTAACTGTGTTTATATAGAGAGTAGAGACGGTAAAAAGGGAGAGGTGAAAAGATTAAACCATCCATCCTTTACAAATCCGACTTAACTTTCTCTTCTCCTTCAGAATAGAGAATTCAATAATGTTTCTTCATTCATTATGCTGCAGTACTATTATTAATTGGTTAGCTTGGAGCAAATTTAAGTATTCTTTGTTTGAGCCGGTTTTAATAAGCTGTGGGCATTGATGGGCTTTTATTCCCAGCACAACTAATAAATAGTTCTTGTCAAGTAATGGTTTTGTTTGGACAGTTTTATTCAAAATTACCACATATTCAAAACTCAACATTAAGCTTCAGAAAAGTTCTTGGTCCTAATTGCCTCGCCTCATTGAAGTCAAATAAAATTTCTGGTAAGTACTAAGTGTATTTTACAGTGTGAAAGGATACATTGCATTTGAATATCCTCATACAACGTTTCGTATATCGTTTCGATATCTTAAGAAAAGTTTTGCTGTATTTTCTTCTGGTGTTATGTCCAGCACCGCGAGCCATCAGTGCGCCCGCACAAGCCCTTTACAGTGCAGAACCTGTTTAGGCAACAAAACTATCAGGTTAGGTTTCGGAAAAGATTGGGGTTTTGGGTTATAATCATAGACTGTATATAAGGAGTGGACGTAGTTATCATAACGTCACCTATTGGTTTGTGGACTGCTGTTTTGAATCCTTGAGTTCAGCAAGTTTGTCTTCGCCATCTGGGCTTTTTTGCAACAGATGAGGGGAAGTTACCATATTTGAAATGCGGATGAGTGATGTAGAGACGCCGTATTCGGCCCTGGTAGTGGCAGCTACTTTCACACATCGGTGTCCTGAGTGAAAGTCCTGTGTTTTTGTGCCCGTACCTTCCACCACGACCTCCACACTTCTCCGACTCTGTCGCTTTTTATATTACGTCAACTGTCCTGCCTCACGATTATGTGTATTTCCTACAAATTGATTATGTGGGTCATATAACAATTATACTGTATTACCTTCCATAGGTTTTAGCCACAAACAGTGAGAGCAGCCTGACCATTTATATTTTCTTGGTGTTTGTATTGACTTATGTGCATATTTGGTCAAAACTGTTTTCATTTCTGTGATGAATTTTTGGTTTCAACTGAAAATGTTTGACTGAGTGTTTGGCCGTAATTGTAGACTTCCATTATATTCAGTAATTCAACATTTAAATGTCTCACCTTGTGTCCTAAAAAAAAGAAGTAACAAAAGCAGTGAGAAACAACAAACCACCCCCATGTCACGTCTCACCTCATAGACATTGAACTGGTTCTGCCCCCGAGACAGCTCTCTGTAGCTGGTGGTGAACTCGCCAATGAAGTCATGGCTGCAGACAAAACACCCACAAAGACAGGCGAGCATGAACGCAGATTTCATAATTGGAGAGAAATTATCACGTCTTTGTCTCTATCCACGTGTCTTTTCTGGATTCTTTGTTTCGGTCAATTTCTCAGTACATTCTAATATATTTACACACAGCGTTTTCATTGTTCTCGAACATTTGAAAAACATCAATATGAATCACGGGGCCACAGTGAGTGGTTACCCATAGATGATTTTACCTTCCATCTCGATCCCAGTCATAGACATCTATCTTTACAGTCCTGAAATAGACAGAGAATATTTTAATTACGAAGGTCTGCTCTATATCAGATCACATCCTGTCAATAAAACGAGAACCTGTAATTATATTCTATTAAAAAAAAATGTGTGTATGTTTGTGTTTATACTGAAGCTCTTGCAAACCATTCTAACTCAAACTTTCCAACCTTTTAGATGGAACATCCTGCTAACGCCTCACTGGTCATGGATGCCATTTTGAATAGCGAGTCCCTACGATAATTAACAAAAATCAAGGAGAAGTAGAGGATAATAACTCCCTAGTTTTTACAAAAGTGGCACTATCTGCACTTCTGTATGGAGTGTGTATCTGGCAGAGAATGACTGGCACAGCCGCTCAGCACAGTCTAACCTGACTTAGATAACAGAGTGCTGTGTGAAAACTGAGTCAGTCTCAATAACACCAGTGCTGGTCCCTGGGACACCATGACCGACTGCTGGCATTATTCTGACCGCCCCAGCAAAAGGTGATGTCATCCACATAAGAGTCTGCTTGTGCCTTAAAGTTCCCCTCCAGACATGTTTTTGTATGTTAAAATATTCTGCTTTTATTAAGATGATGGTTTTTCACACAGAAAATGTAAAAAAAAAAAAAAGAGACCTCTACTCTTTCTCCCTTATTGAGAAATTCTGGATCTGGCCTCGCCCCGCCCACCACGACTGTTCATGCTAGGTTGAGCAGCGCGCATCAAGATGCAGACAGAGCTGCACGACCGGCTCACACTCTGCAGTGATGCTTTTGGCCTCGGGTCTGTTTTTTCAGTTAGAGGCAATATCGGAGGTATTCAATAATACATGTTTGACTCGAATGAGCATCAAAATCAGCGACTAGCAGACGTATCAGAATTGTAAGTGTAGTTAGCGTCTTTTTTTTGTTTATGTTGTTTGTTAGCTTGTACCTGGTAAGTGAAGTTACCGTCTAACTGTTTGTTGTAGGGTGTAACTGGTGTGTCAGCTTGTTAGCTTGTAACTGATAAATGAAGTTAGCATACTTTATCTGTTCATGCTGTTTGTTAGCTTATAACTGGCTGACACAGGGTTAGTGGTTGTGAAACATACAGTTATATGTCGTGGGTTTTGCGTGTTAAACAGCGATTGCCTTTCAAATGAATCTAGTACCAGATCCAGCTTGCAAGGCTACGTTTGAATCTTTGCTTTTCGAGAAGTTCACAGACATCTCCCCTTCAACCCAGTCGCCAGAATTAAATGTTGCAATTATATGTTTCTGCAAAACACAGACACGTTTAATCTTGACGTTTCTGAACCAAAAATAAGTTTTAAATCAACGTTTCTACATACATGTTTCCGAAACAAAAACACTTTATAATATCATCTCTAGATACATGTTTCTGAACCCAAAATATGCTTCATATCAATATTTTTACATACGTGTTATACCGCTTGTGGTGTTTTGGCTGCTTAGAAACTGTATTATGAATAGTTTAGCCAACAAAAGTACTTGTTTAGGTTCAGTAAAACATCATGTGTTGAGTTAAAACATGTTACTTTTGGTTGTACACGAGACACAAACACCGGTCTCCTGGGTGAAAGTCCCATGTTTGACCCATCCATCCACTCGAACTTTGTCCCTATGCGGACATATGCAAGTTTTCATTAACATTTTTGTTGTACGCAGATACAGACCTAATTAGGGGGAAAATACATTCCCTTGAAACGTAATTGATGCAGTTTTGTTGCATGGGGATGTCATGTTTATGAGACCAGGCTGTCAGTAAAGACATG
Source organism: Cebidichthys violaceus (assembly GCF_023349555.1). Lineage (NCBI taxonomy): Eukaryota > Metazoa > Chordata > Actinopteri > Perciformes > Stichaeidae > Cebidichthys > Cebidichthys violaceus. The sequence continues at coordinate 16,599,650 of NW_027176816.1, forward strand.
TGAAAACAACCCTCAAGTCAGTACAGTCAAGTTTCTTCATTTTCAAAATAGAAATTGAATATCTCATGATGACATTTCATTCACTATCCATTTGTATATATATATAATAGAGTTGTGCAATAAAATCTCTGACCTGTCGTAGTCACCATTGCAGAGAGCTCTAACGGGGATGGTGAAGGGCTGCCACACCGGGTTCAGTGTGTTCTTGATCACCTCCGTCTTGTGGCAGATGGTGAACCTGCCAGCAAAATAACACACACACAAGGCCACTAAAGTGAAAGCACATTCACATTGCCTGTGAAGCTAATCCCACATTACTTATCTGCAGCTTCCTTTGCAGTTTGTTGTAATTTTTCTTTCTCTTTTTTTCTCTATACTCTGTTTAAGTATATCTGGCGGACATGACAGAAGTGCAGATTTATTACTACTACAAAAATAAAAACTCTCCAAGGCAGAGCGGCAGAAGGAGGTAATAATCTTCAGGGTTGAGATAAGCCTCAATGGGGTCGTATGACTCAAATCACACACAAAATGATTTGTATAGGAAACCAGGTAAGACATTTGATATTACTGGCATGAACATATGTATTTATCACCTCCGAAATGCTGAGAAAACACTTTTCATTCATTGTACAATACATTGTTTGTAAGTTGTTCTTGATGTTCAGCAACATCAACACGGCTTGCATAAAAATGTCATGGATAAATGACATTGTTGGACTGCCAGGTTGCTTTGAAGATAAGGAGACTGCATATTTTTTAAAAGGTTTCAGCTTCCTGTAGTTCCCTTTTGGGATCAATAAAGTACTATCTGTCTATCTGAAGCATGCTTTGTATCTGAAACCCACCTTTAAAAGATGAAAAAGTAAATATAGTCAAATTTAAAGTAAGTTACAGAACAAGCAGTCTTGGCATTTAAGAATTATAAATCAGAATCACATTTGGCCATTTCGCATTTTTCTTCTTAAAACTGGAGGGTGTGTATGCAATTGAAGGAGGCTCTCTTGACAAAAATGGGAAAAGCTCTCTAATGTTGCATGCACCTTTTAGACGGCCCTTAAATCAGGCTTCAATGTCATATTTATTTAAACATCAAATCTGTTCCCGTCTGTTCAGAGTGCCTTATCTGGTCATATCTGAATAGTGCTCAGACTCACGTTCCGTCCTCATTACTCCGGTAGAAAACAAGGAAGGGGTCCGACTTGCCAAAAAAGTCTTTTTTGTCCAGCTTGTTGGCACACAACTGCATGGTAGCAATATCCTGAGAGAAAAGACAAGCCGTTTTTAGTGAAACATCAAGAAAAAAAAAATCATGTCTAAGTCTGCAGTTTGTTGTCTTTGCCAAAGAAATTCCTGCCGTTAAAAGCACAGGTCATTAGTGGAACTGAGACCCCTTCAGAATGCAAAGTGATTGGTGAAAGCTCACGCTTAATGACAATGCACCAGCGTTCGGATAGGCTTAATAACCGATGCATACATAGACTGCAGTGATTTCAATAAGTTTCTTTTAAATCACACATTTTACGAGTGGGAGAATCAGATTTTATTATGGGCTGTCTGTAATATAGTCAAAGGGAATGGCTTCATACATATGGATGCATGGTCACAGCAGTTAATGAGAAACTATTTTATTCCTGCTTCTGTATTAAAATGCCTGGGATAAGAAAGCAAGGAACTAAGGATTGAAGGGTATATGGACGGATGGATGGGTGGATGGATTGATTGATTGCTCTTAATGAGGCACTTTAGTCATTGCCTCCAGTAAGAAGGCATCCTGGGAAACCGATGCTCGTCATTGACAGATAGGGTTTGTCAGCCTAGGCATGCACACGCACACGCACTCACACACACACACACATACACAGCACACTTATCAAAATTTCTGAAGAGCATTTGGATCTTGTCAAGAGCAAAACCTCCCAGAGAAATGATGATGAACACAACCACGATAAGCCTGTTCACATAATGGTCTCTGGAGCACACACACACACACACACACACACACACACACACACACACACACACACACACACACACAACCTTGTACTTCTAACTTTATGAGGACAATCATTTACACAATGCATTTCGTAGCACATTACCCTAACATCAACCACCACAACTAAATGCCTGACCCCAACCCTTACCCTAACCACACCCTTCAGCCTAATTGTAACCTGAACTTTAAAACAAGGTCTGAACCCTCAAACATGGTTTTGAGGGGTCTGTCTCCAGCCAAGATGTCCTCACTTCCCAAAAATGTTCTCATTGTCTAAGCCTCCAATTGGTACCCTCTCTTTCACACACACACACACACACACACACACACACACACACACACACACACACACACACTCTAACATACTTTCCAACATCCACATCGGTGGACAGGTGCTACTCCATCCATGTAGGGACCACTGTTTTTGGTCATTTTATAAAAAACCTTTAACAAGAAGCTACTTGCAAATGTGCTTTTTAATTTGCTTTAAAGAAAGTGACTAAAATCCTTGTCTACCTATCAAAAAGAGGACCTCCATAATTTACCAGTTATCAATATTAAAAAATCTGTCTGTATCTGACTGCCTGATTTGTAGTAATATATTATTGCGGCAGGGGATATGGAAAAATTGGAAGAGAAAAATCACTTTGTTTATAGCTAGAAACCATCTTGACAGTTCATTTTAATCATATTTAGAGAGTCTGGGAAACTCAATATACAGCATTTATCAGCGCTGAACAAGCCTGACAAGCTTAACTTGAAGGTGGGAGTCCCAATGAAGGGACTTTTTTTGTTACATTTCATGATCTGTTGAAAGATTGGCCCATCATGTATTGGTGCGTGGGTGTGTTTGTGTGTGTGGGGGGGAGAGGATTGCAAGCCATGTAACAACAGTATCAGGGCAAATCAAACTTGCAGACTACATGAAAATGCTCCTACAACACTTGTGTTGTGTGCATGTTCGAGACAGTGAGTTTGTGTATGTGTGTGTGTGTGTGTGTGTACTGACCCTGCAGTTACTGAGCTCCTCTGCAGCAAAGATAATGACTCCACACTTCTTCCCTGGAATCCCACTGAGGGCGAGAGTAGCGAGAGAAAGACAGAGAGAAAGACTGAGAAAGCAGGTAATTGTGGCATGTCATGAATAATACAATTGCCAAGCAGATTCATTGCTACAAGCTGTTATTGAGATAGCTGACAGCCCAGCATGCAGATTGTCATATTTTCAATTTGCAGCCCTGCACTTACTTTTCTGAAAATGGCGAAATTGAGGCCTGTTCAATTTCGAAGCATTCATTTCCTAACTTGTTTTTAACATTCACATTTAACTAAAAAAAGTAAAAGCCCAACTCAACTCGCATTAATCCTGTCGATCTTAAGCATATTTTGGACACACCCTTCCAAACACATAGCAGGCCTGTTGCCTCTCACAACGTGTTTAAACGGCTACCATGTTAGCAAAAACTAAACATCTCCTCAAAACAGCCCGTAGAGCAGTAGTTACCTCATAAAATGACTCACTTTCTACCAGGGCACTTGCTCTGTACACAAATGCTGGCAGCTACCCATGACAACAGTCGAATTTGGCCACTGAGGAGCTCCACTGGAGCAGATGGAGGTATAGTGCCTTGCTTAAGGGCACCTCGGAGGTGGTAACAATGGAGGGGTACCCCGCGTACAGATTTGAATCCTTCCAGTCCAGCATATCAAACCAACAGCTGAGACAGACGGTGTGCTGAGTGGTGTTAGAAATAGGATATTTCCGACCTAAAGTAATGCATTTTAAAGCAACCCTATGTAATGTAGATTAGATAGCTGTGCAGCTGGCGTTTGTTTACTGTTTGCCACCGCCATATTGGGTTCTGGGTCAAAGCCCACTGTCAGAATTGAACATGCCTTTTTTATGCTGTGCAGTGGGATGTGACAACAAAAAAGGAGAGCCAAATATTTCATATTTCATTGTAGACTACCTAAATAAGTAAACGGACGTCAGAAATTGTTTGCAGCAATTAAGAGGGCAGAGGTGCCACCGGCTGAAAGCAGTCGTCTGTGCAGTAAACATTTTATCTTAGGTCCCATCGGAATATAATGTAACATTAACTAGCCTTAGTGTTAGCCTGTTAAATCGCCAAAGGTGCTAACTGAATTGGCTTAAATTCTTAACTTAGAATGTGGCACACTTCATTGCTGTAGAGTCTAGACCATTCACAGTTGTAAACCTACACATTCTAAATGTGTCCCAGTTTGTTTCCTGTTGACTTCAGTTGACAGGAAGTAAACATGGACCCAAGCTGTTGCAATTCTATTGAAACGGTCTGAATGGTTCACTTAATATGTGAGCTACTAGTTAATGTTAACTCGTTGATTTCTTTTTTTAGTCAATGACATGTATGAGACTTTCCAAACAATAAAGCAATCAGAGCGAATATCATTTCATTTGACAAAGTCTCCAATCATAACCAGTTCATGTGTCGATCAATTTGGCCAGTTGCACGACGGCGTTCGTTGTTTTGTTTTTTCCGACTTCCACAACATGTGCAAAGCAGCAATAGTGGTTATTTCAGCCATGATACATAATGGAAGGAAATGGCCGGAAGTATCAAAGATGCTCTGAACCGTCTGTTGTCCATATCTACATGGAGGTAAGCCCCTCCTTCTCTCTGGAGTGAGTTTCGACGACCGCGGTGTCGTTTGCATTTATTTGCGTCACTCGCTGGAGGCTGTGCATTTGGTGTGAACACAGCACTAGAACAAGGTCAAATGTCTGCTGTAAAAGGGCCTATTGCATTAGGGAAGCAGGAATGTGTGGCCTGCATGCTCATGGACGTGCTTGTGTACGACATACAAACACTCCAGGTAGTTTTAATGATAAATAAAGGAAACAAATAAGGTCTCTGAAGTGATTCAGAGTTTCACCTCTATTGGAGGTTTAATGAAAAACAAAGGAAAGGATTTGGTTTTAATCAAATCAAGTGGCTTTATTGAGCAGGATGCAATCTAATAAAATGAGTGATGTAATAGAGGGACATGTTAAAGCTGGAATCCTTTCAAAAGTAGCAGTTGGTGTGATTTGAAATTGTATATGTAGAACTGCATTTAATCTTATTAGACCATATTGTTTTGGTATGCAATATTCAATATTTCTAATGTTGCAAATCAGAGGAATGACTCACACACAATAATAAAAATGTCTGCATCCCTTCCATCACACCCTCAGTCTTTTTTTCTATGATGAGTTCAAGGTTAAAGCTTGTAGAGGTTGTGTTTCCCCCCCCCCTTTTCTTTTGTTTCCCTCCCATTTAAACTCAAATTAATTTCAAGTCCTGAGTCGGAAACTCACTGCGGTGAAAGAAGAATTCACTGAACCGTGAAAAGTGGGAGGAATTGAACAGAAAATATGGAATGGATGTCTTAAAGAGTAGACTGAGCGGAAAAGGAAAGGAGGAACAGATTGGGAGCGAGAGAAGAGAAACGGGGGGCGACTTTGTGACAGTTGGGGCACAAAAGGGTCGAGCTTCGCTGCTGCCTCATCATACTTTCCTAAAATGAAAGATGAGGTTAAAGAGATGAAGGACTAGGAGGAGGAGAAGGGGGGTGAGAGGGAGGAAGAAAAATAAATAACACAATAATGAAAAAGAGGCTTGACAGACAGATGAGTAATGGGAAATGCAGCCTTTGACATCTTAGCAACAGTTGCACACTCAAACAAAACACAGGTTACTTAAACGTTTGCTACGTCACAGTAACATACATATTAGGTGGGTTTCCATAAGATGGGCTGGAACGAAAATAGAAACTTAGCACAAGAACGCTTGTTGTCACGTGGTGCTTTCATGTGCTGGTGCCAGGCTCCGACATCTGAGCACTGAGTATCTAAGACAAGATATCTTTGATGCCTCTAAGACTAGTGATTGACAGACTCACGGCCCCACGCATTAGCTTATCTTCAAGCCTCTGAACACCCACAAAGGTGTTTTCAGTTAATCTGACTGATCAGACAACTTGTCAGGACTGCGTGGGCGTGCTTAGACTCAAACGCAGACTGGTCAATCATAGCGTAGCATTGACCAGCTTTGTTTTTTGGATTTGGAGCCATTGTCATGTTGAAACGTTGTGTGATAGTGATACTAGGTTTCTAAAGTGTCACGTAAAAAACCTGATGAGCTAACATTAGCAGAGTAAGTTAGCACATCATTAACTAGCGGTAGCACTTCTATGCTACGCTAGCTACTGAAGGTTGACTGAATGTATTTTTATGATTGTAACAGTCACTAAAGACCTACACATTTACAGGAACAGTGTTGTTCCTTAATTTCATTGTCGTCCGTCTTGATCTCCAGGTGATGTGGTGGTTCACTTTTACATTGTGATCTGTAGCTTTAGCTTTCATCTTTTTAGCCTGTTTTCACTGCTGAATCAGTTTGACATCCTGGATATATCCTTAATACAAATATTGTAGACCTTTCTATCTGCTTGTCTCTAGGAATCGCTTTTTATTTATTTCCAAAAATGTCAAAATCATTCTTCAGGAAGTGCAGTTAGTGATAGTGTGGGCTACATGGTAACGTAGCTCTGACCAGCTTGACGGAGTAGCAGTGGTGGGCGGGGTTTAGCCACAGGGCCAATTGACTGACAGCCTCTTAAGTCTCCAGTTTGCTTTGTTGAACCTAATAGGGTGGGACAAATGACACCTTTATAATTGTTAGTGGTCAATAAAGATTTGTGAGTTATAAATTCCTATCAAAGCTCCGGACCACCATCTACCTGAGCAAAAGTCTAACAACTGAAAACATAATTTTGAAATCAAATTTAACTGAATTTTAATGAGTAATGTAATGTTTTTATTAGGGCTGGGCAAGTTAATGCGTTAATATCGCATTAACTAATTAATGCCGACAATTATTTTATCGCGTATTAACTAATTTTTTTTATTTTTTATTATTAAGCGGACATTTTTAACACAAGAACCAGGCAGCGAGCGGTGAACCCCCCCTTCACTCCGTCACTGTCGGTCCGACCCTCCTGTCTCACACACACACACACGCGATCGTCTTGTTACAGGATCAAACGTAACAATATCAAAACACATATTGTCGTGTTTTGAAATAAACATAGAAGCACGTGAGAACAAACTGCTCTTAACTGCAAGTCTTTATTAGCATAACTTCCACATGCACGTTACTACCACGGTACAGACTCCCTCCAGGTTCCAATCCTTCACCTACATTCCCCTGGGTCCTAAATCCCTCCTCGTACAGCTTCTTATCACCCTCTATGTACCAATGTACATTTATAACAAATACCACACATATTACAGATTTAAAAGTTTTTTTTAGAATATGTATAATAAGCATATCATTTAGTTATCGCTACTGAGAATTTAACAAACATAAAAACATGAAGTAGAGAGGTTTGCAGTTTTCAAGGTGTACATTTCAAATTGCATCTATTACACATGAAAATAAAGTTATGAACACCGGCTAAATATCTATTATCAGAATCATTATAACTGTATTTTAACTACTGTTTAAAGGGAATACTGCTGTTAAAAAGCACCTTATTTGTTTAAAGTGTTTGCAAACCAAATGTTATTGCACTTTTGTTCATACAGCAGTACTTTTAAAATAAAAGTGTGCAATACACTACTTTGAATTCATTATTGAATTTTGCTCAAAAAAATCATGCGATAAATCGCGATTAAAAATTGTAATCGTTGCCCAGCACTAGTTTTTATGCAGTTCCAATTGGATCGTATTACACTGTGCAGATTCTTGTACTATTACGTTCCACTCTCTCTGTGCTAACTGCAGTATTATTGTAAGATTATAGTTCAAACTGGACAGTGCAGCAATAAATACAGCACTAACAGCTGTACATATTCATTTCAGTGGCTATTCTTTCATTGAATCCTAACTTTGCGGTAATGTTACCATCTGATGCTTCCATTTTCTGGGATTTACATTGTTTTTATTTTTTTTATTTTTTTATTGATACCCAGTAAATAAGCACACTGTAATATATGCACCCTAATCTAAAGCTCACCAGAGCTGTAGACAGCAACAGAATGTAATCATATCGGTAATCAGAATTTAGCACCGTCAATGTATGTCCATGTGAAGTGCTTGTTTTTGCCACTGACAGGCTCAGATTTTTATTATAGGCTTAGTGTCTGACAACATTATGGATAGAGCCTAGCTGAGACAACAGTGGAAATGCAACTGCCAGCCGGGCAGAGTTTGTTGTGTTAATAGTCGAGAAAGTGTAGCTCAGTGTTATCTAAAGGATTCTCAATGTCATCGCTGAATAGTTGGATGATTTCGACAGTGTGGATGAGGTCTTTCAGTTGGCACTGATCTAAAGCAGTTTCATGTAACGGCACGACAACAGCGTCTTGTCATCATAAACGAGTCGTTTGTGTCCCTGAACTGTTGTGCTTTCCATCACCATTGCTTGTTACTCAGCGGGCACAACATCTGCCATCAAAACCTAAGCTCAAAGAACAGAGAAAAACTACAACCATGTGTGCTTTTCAAAAGGAAATTGTGAGACATCCATTCGTTTCCACAGCTGACAGCTCCATTGACAGTCAAATGGTCAAATTGCTATGCACAGTCACAATATGTCTCGTCCTTGATATCCAGACTCCTCTTCCTTCTAAAACACACATAAACACATCACACATGAATGCACATGTGCACATTTTTGTAAAATAGTAATATTTGCTTTGAATTCATGGACACAGCACACGTTACGGCATTAAACAACACCATCACCATCTCAATGCTGATTTGTAATTCAGTTCAGCTTGATTTCAATAAGCTCAAGAGTATGAGAGCAAGACTGAATAAATGTCCTCCGCTTTTGCAATTGTCATTATAAGTAATTATTCTCTTTCATAGCGGCCCTCTTTGTGCTTTTTGAGAAGTAATTTTGTCTCATTTTCATCTGCTGCCTTGTGTCGCAGCGGTATCCAAATTCAAGTTTTTGGAAAAGGTGGTGGTGGTGGGGGGGGGGGGGGGGGGGGGGGGGCAGAGGCAAAACCAGGAGGCAGAGCCTCCGTCCACTAACCCAGAATATTTCAGCCGCGTCTCAGTCACAATGAAATAGAATGCAGAATCACAGCCCCACCGAGGGACTATTGACACCAACTTATTTAGCTTTGACACAAGAGAAAGAGCAGAAGGAGCAAGACCAGTGACAGAGGGTGAGAGAAAAAAAGCAAAAACGAAGCCACCATGTATGTAAAATTGATTCAAGGACTCAGAGAGAGAGAGAGGGGTGACAAGAACGTCTGTCAGACGCTCTCACCTCATCTTCCATGACATAGTTTTTAAAAATCAATGGATCCTCTCGCTCACGCTTCCTGCCAGCTGTGGCAGAGCCGCTACAGTGGGAGAATTATTTTTGACTTTATCTGCACAGTGTGTCCAACCGCAGGCCCGCCAGCCTCCCCACATATCATGCCTGGACACTGACTACAGAATAATAATGACATAACGCTACTCTGATAAATATTGAAAGTATTTAGAGTGTTCTGTTTCTCATCATGAAATGTGTACAGGGGCCACGGAGACTTGTTAGAGCTCGATTTTCAAGAGGTTCTTACATCGCTGTGAACTGGAATTTTACGATCACGAACACCCAGTCTTTGGGTATTGCTTTTGAATACTTTTTGCAAAATCTTCCACAATACCTACGTATGTGTAACTAGTATGCGTTACCACTACATACAGTGTGAAATATTATAATAAAGGTAACTGTATAAATTGGACCAGACTCAGAAGAATTTAGGAACGGCTGGAGCCAAAGAGATGGGTGACTATAATGAAACAGAACACAGTAGACACGACTGTAGATTTTTGACCGCACAGTTTACCGATAATAAGCAGGTGGGACCCAAGGTAAGTTCAAGTAACAATGTAGGATTCTACACAGACTCAATTAGAAAATAACAAACTAAAATAACTAACAATAAAGACCCAGGTATATTTTTTAAAGACTTGCTAAGGGTCACAGTTCTTACTCCAACCCTGGTGTTGGACCGGTTTGAACAAAGGCATACATATCTGTCTCCAGAGCTGTATGTGTGTGTGCAGTTCAATCCTACCGCACTTGACGGAGGTCTGCTTATCAGAAGTTTTAAAAAAAACGTAAACCCTTTCATCTTGTATTTATGTTGCTAACACTTTTAGCATTATCAAATGTGATTTTACATGACACTTAATAGCGCTGCAGCTAGCGGACTTTTTGATAGCTAATGTTTCTAGCATAAGTCAATGGAGTTGACCATAGCGAAAATTAGCATCACCGCTAGCGGACTTATTCTTTAGCTAGCTATCATGACGTGGTAAATTAGCTTGGAAAATGGCGTCAGGCTGCTGTGCACCAACTCCACCCTGTGGTTTTATAATGACCAACATTAAGTATGAATTAACACAACATTAACTTAAAATGAGGTTCTCCATTGTCCAACACTCTGCTCTCATCAAAGATTCAGCTACGACTGACACTGTGCCCTTTGACCTTTACTGATGTGACCAGTCAGTGGACAGTCGGGAGGTGGGCATTTTATTGGCTGAAGTAAAAGTAAACGTGGACTTATTTGTTAAGCTTGTTAACAAAACATCATCTTTGCATTCGTTAAACTATCTAGAACATAAATATGTGTATTATATTATTCTGTCTATATGAATAGATTTTAGTTTTTACTGCTAATTTAGCTACCATGGGCTACATATGCAAAATACCATCAAAGTGGAGCAGCTGTGAGCTATTTCATGAGCTGTACAGCACACGGGAAACACAACAGGCTGAGTCGCCATCTGCTATTAATGAAGTGAAATGAAGTGTAGTCTCTTGACATAGCACTGGTTAACCTCGGGGTCCCAGCTACCATTTGAAAGGTTCACGGAGTGCCATGCATGGGCGTATTGGCCTCTTTTTTCTTTTCTTTCTGGGAAGCTACCCAACAGTAATTTCTCAGGCCAGGATCTGTGACTCAGGCGTGATCAAACATGGAAGGCTCAGTGTGTAAATATTTCATTCTGACCAAACAATGCAGAATGTGATTTCACTGATTAGCTCGGTGCAGTGAGAGATTATTTCCTCGGCTTGTTTGTGGATGCAGGTATGGCAGCAATAAAAATCTCCTGACCTGGAGTTAAAAACAGCCTGTTCCTGTTGTTATACCTCACTTTTGTTACAAATCGTAAGTACTTAACTAACGCCACCTACATCAGTTAAGTACCAAACATAGTTATTTTACGTAAGAATCAGACTTCCTCCAAACTACAATCATTTCCTAAACCCAACCAAGTATTTCTGTTGCATGAACAGGTTCCGCCCTGAAGAACCTCGCTTAATGCACTGATCGCTTGTGTAGGAGAATACACAAAAAATTAAATGATATTATACATGAAATAGTCACGAAATGCAATCTATTTGTTTTGTGTACAGAGGACACGAATTGTCCTTATTTTTCGTGTCGCTCGGAACAACTGTTTTTCTTCAGGACGACATAACATTAAAAACGAAAGTTAGGTTTAGGCTACAAAACCACTTAGTTAGGTTTTGGAGAAACATTATGGTTGTACTTACAATAACTACATACAGTTAAAATAACACATTTTTGACAAAGTTACAAAGCACGTTACGGGGAAAAGAATACCAGAATGATTTCTCAAATTTCAAGGATGGGAAAAAAATACTACGATAAACATTTCAAAAAATACTTATAGGGATTAGAGAAGTAGGATTTTTTAGATCATTTTGACTTGGTTATTTTTAAAAGTAACTCGCAAGCCGGAAAAGTATGGGCACCCCTGCTCTAGAAGCTAAAAGAAAGCTAATTTCTTCCCCTCTATATTCAGTGATCATCTCTGGCATCAAGTTGCAAAAATGTATGGTTGGATGACTTTACTGCTACTACCAGTCTCACTAATGAATCTATAGCAAAAGATCAACCGGGAAGGTCAGCTCACCTTGGATTTCGTCTTTAAAACTGCTTATTCCACATTCTCCCTGTGCTTAGCCCCTAACCACTAAGTGCAACTCCCCTCTTATCTCTGTTACTCCCAAATCAGTTATCTGTTTGTAGCTCTTTTTCCAAGGCCCCTCTTGAACCAATTATGAACTCCTTGCCAACAAGTATAAGCACTATACCCTCATTATCAGATCTTTAAATGTGCTGCAATGCTCCCCCTCCACCACACCACCACTGAAACCTTTAAAGTTCCCTATGGAGTTTTCTTGTAAACAAGCATGTCTTCATTAAGTGTTACTCACTGATTAGGTTTCCTATATGACCTTCCTCAATAAATATTTGCAAAGACGATTGTTGATATATTTTGAATCCTGCATTGTTTACCAGCAAGTCAGCCTGGTCCCACTCCTGGGGCATCAAATACAATGCACGAGGCATCCTTTGAGACACACTGGGCTTTCAACTATCTCCAATGTTAACACATCTGTGTTATTATTAGGCGCTCAGAGCAACTGATGTAGTATATAAAGCGAGAATGTCCGCTAAGGGCTGGTGAGACCTGATGGATGGGACAAATAAACACAGGACTTTTACTTAGGGGACTGGCGTCCATGTCCTAATATTGAGGGATTTTTACTGACACCGTAATGTCATGTGATGCTACGCCACTGAGTTGTCTGTATCTTAAGTTACGTGACAAGTGTACTTATTTTAAGCCAAACTGTAATGTTTTTTATAACCTTAACTTAGTCGTTTTGTTGACGAAACCTAACCGCCACTGATTCACAACGTTAACCATGTGTTACAACATTAACCACCACCGTTTCACAACGGTAATCATGTTACAACATTAACCACCACCGTTTCACAACGTTAATCATGTTACAACATTAACCACCACCGTTTCACAACGTTAATCATGTGTTATAACATTAACCACTACTGATTTACAACGTTAACCATGTGTTACAACATTAACCACCACCGGTTCACAACGTTAATCATGTGTTACAACATTAACCACCACTGATTCACAACGTTAATCATGTGTTACAACATTAGCCACCACCGTGTCACAACGTTAATCATGTGTTACAACATTAACCACCACAGTTTGGCCACTTTGACCATATGTGATAATGTTTATAGCTACTGGTTCAAAACGTTTACCATGTATGACAACGTTGACCGCCACCTGTTTCACAATTTTAACCCTGTGTTACAACGTGAATCACCACAGTTTGACAGTTAACCCTGTGTTATAACATTGATCGCCACTGTTTCGCAACATTGACCATTTCTTACAATGTTAACTGCTACAGTTTCAAAATGTTAACCATGGGCAAACCTTCTCTGTCAAGATACAACACAAAAGACTGCCCCCTACATCATTGTAGCAACAAATATGGATGAGATTGTGTTAAGCTAGTGTCTTTTTCTTCACAGCCATAATTCAAATGGTCATGAAACAAATTCTGTGACCTTCATGAAAATGACAGCCCTGCAACTATAGCTACCACTATTAGGCCACTAATACTATTACCTACAGCAAAAGCCAAAATGTGTTCCACACATGTGAATTAAATGAGATCAGGTGTGTCCACCGAGACAGCCAGTGTGCAACTCACACCAGTCACCACACATGGAGCTCTGTTCAATAAGCAGTGTAGCGCTACATCCCTTGACGTGACCAAAACATCACCGTAACCAGAATCTGACATCGGTACGCAGGACCTTGTTACCTTGTGCATGTCATGCTGGACATCTGCATGGACAAACAGAGACATGTTTGAGATGTGTTTTACATCCCGAGAGAGGCTTTTTGAATGGGACTTGCATAGCACACGCAAAGGGTCCGTAAATCTCAATGCAGGACTGAGGGATACTTTGGATTGACACAATGGGATTGACTATGTGGTTTCGCTGGCCCTTGTTCTCCTTTTCTGTGTGTGCAGCTGGCACAGACAGACACACAGCTGTGCACAGCACTTCTGACACAAGCCTTGGAATACACAAAATCCGAAATGCAAGCTAACAGGGATGCTTTGCTCCCTTTCCCGAGTGGTCAAGTTGAACTGCAAACAATGCCATGCATTTCATGATGCTTAACCAATCTTAACCTTAACTATTCAATATCAATGCCCAACCTTAACTTTTCAAAACCAATGCCTAACCTAAGCAATTTCAGAACAATGTCTAACCTTAACCATACCAGTTCAATTCCCAACCATAACCATTTGAGGTCAATGCTTAACCTTAACCATTCCAGTTCAATACGCCACCTTACATATTCCAGGTCAATGCATAACCTTGAGCATTCCAGGTCAATGCCTAATCTTAACCATTTGAGTTCAATACCTCACCTCAACTAGTGGATTACCTTCTAGACTGTGTAACAGCAACTCCCGCAGAGAGTCTCATTATATTGTATATGTTGCAAGGCTACCAAGTTTTTAAAAGTCTGTCTAAAGTGTATCTGTTGGAATGAGTCAGCACTAAAAGTGTGTCTGTCTCCCCTTGTCTTTCGGCAACAGATGGAAAACTGAAACATCTGTCAAGCTGCCAAGAATCACAGCAGTCAGAGATGATGCCGACCTCGAAATGAAGATTGCTAATCTCCAGAGAAAATTATTCTCACCTCTTCCAAGAGTGAGACCATGTGGAATTCAATGTTTCATTTTACTAGATAAAGGGTAGTGGTGCTGAGCTGCCCCATGCCAGAGACAACTCGTGGGGTCCTTGCTGTAAATGTGCACCAATGGAAACACGTTGACATATTTTTCTGTGTCTGTTGTCAGACAACAGAACAAGTATGGAATTTGATTGTGGCATTTAAATACCATGCTTACCAGTAGTCATTATCAAGCTGCTGAGCTGATGATAAAGTCGTTATTTAACTGTCACGACACCGTCAGGCAAAATACGGACAAATAAAAGTCAATGACTGCAGCTGGGAACGGCTTTCATTACATTTCATAATAACCGAGAAGGTTAGAAGAAACAAAAGGTTGTCAATTAATTAAGGCAAGAAGGCATTGGATACAACATTTAAATGAGCTGCAAGTGTGTGTTTAAGCATGTAAAACTCAAAAGAAATGTATAAAAGTGGCTGCTGAAAAACAGCCCAGCTTCTGAAATATATGCAGTGGACATTGTGGGAGCCAGAGAGAAGCGCTTCAAGAGCTTTGTATCGTCACCATTATTTTGATATTTATTTTATTTCTGGCTTTGACTTGATTTGTATTTTGATTTGACACCGTTAGTTGCAGATAAGGAAAAATACAACAATACAAAGTAATATTGTAGTTCGACACATACCTGGGCAAATAATGGCATTACCAAATAAATAAAACAACAGCACATGAACAAATAATTAAAACCCAACGGCCAAATGTATTACGCTCTCTTTGCAAAAGCTCTCTCCCCAATCCTTCCTAATGATCTTATCAAAAACTCTGTCTTTCTAGTCCATATCCTTTGTTGTCGCAACAAGTGGTGTTGCTAACAGATTGATGTATTCGTGACTGTTGCAGAACAACATTGTGGGGTGATTTGCCAAGATGCTCGAAGCTGGCAAGCATGAAACTAGCTCTGAGCTTATTTCTGCATGCTCAAACAGAGCCAATTGCAAACATATCTTTGGTTTGCAAGATAAAGTAACAGCTAATTATTGCCAGTTGGAAGAGACACGGCTGTAAATCTCTGTGCTGATTCATCTGCTGTGTAGTGGAGGTTGATTTCTTTTTCAATGGGGACATTGGAACTAATAAAAAAAAAAGAAGAATAGTTTACTTTTGCAGACATATTCTTTACACATTTTAATACACTGCAAGAACTGGTTATTGGTGGTATTTGCTGAGACTCAACTCCGACAGGTGCCAAGGATACCTATATTTTAATCACATTCGCAGGAGTGGCAAGATTAAATGTCATGTATTTGACTTTCAGCCTGATAAAGTTTAACGTTCCCTACAGAAGAAGAACAGCAGCAGCGGCAGAAGTGTTTCGCTATCGTGCCTGTCACAGCAGAATAATCCAGATGAGACCTGAACCGCCATACCAGATGGCAGGTGACGCTTCTGTGGGACGCAGACCACAGGGGACAGACAATGACATCACTGGTTTGTGTGTGTGTCTGTGTGATGCAGAGAGACAGATAAAGTTAGAGAGGAATAGAAAGAGATTTAACATGACTTTTCTTGTAGAGATTTGAATTTTGGTCCAAAATATAAACTTCAAACTCCACCAATGTCACAAAATAAACCCCATTCAGTCTTTTGCTAGGTATCTGGCAAACCTACTGGCAACTGAAAACAACTTCATTCCAAATCAAATATACGGTAAATGTTAATTGGTGACCATGAAATCAGTAGGTCGGCCAAATAGCTTCTATAGTAGATAGCTATAGGCAAGTTTTTTTAAGCTTGACTTCCAGCTCAGCTAACTCAATAACCTTTGACAACTTCACATAATTGTACAATCAACACAACAGCAGCTGGCAAAGAAATAGAAATATACTGTAAAAATACAGTGAAAACGTTTCCGCAGGGAACTCATTAATGAACCCTTTGATCAGCATCTCTGCTTGGCCGTTACAGCTTTTTTGCCAATGTGTAAAGACTTGGTTACGCAATTTAGGTGTCCCTTGTCTCAATAATAAAGAAATGTGTATTGTCCACCCGTTTTCACTCCCAACTCTTCCAATACCATCAGTTGGTCAGTCGGCATCTGGCACCGACACACCGTGGCAACCTTTAGCACCTGTATGAGACAGACCAGGCTTTCAACTAACTCCAAAGTAAACCATCCATCCATTGTCTTCTGCTTATCCGGGGTCGGATCGTGGTGGCTGCAGGCCAAGCAGGCTGACCCAGACTTCCCTCTCCCCTCCAACTCATTCTGGGGGATCCCGAGGCGTTCCCAGGCCAGCTGGTAGATGTAATCCCTCCAGTGTGTTCTGGATCTTCCCCGGGGTCTTCTACCAGTTGGGCGTGCCCGGGAAACCTTCAGTGTGAGGCGCCCAGGAGGCATCCTGATTAGATGCCCGAACCACCTCAGCAGACTCCTTTCGATGTGAAGGAGTAGCACATCAACTCCAAGTTTCCTCCTGATGTCTGAGCTCCCTACCCTATCTCTAAGGCTGAGCCCGGCCACCCGACGTAGGAAACTCATTTTGGCCGCTTGTAGCCGCGACCTCGTTCTTTCGGTCACAAAGTTCATGAACATAGGTGTAAACCCAATGTAAACCCATCCATGTAATTATTAGACAGTAACTGATGTAGTATAAAGAGCAGCAAAGTCTTCGTAGTAGGGGAGGTTGGATGGTCGATCACCCAGGAGACCGCTGTTTGTGTCCCTTGCAAAACAGGGTCAACGTGGACTTACCAAGTCTTGTTAAATAACTTCCACATTTAAGTAACGCCAGTTACATATCTTTTCCCAAGCCTAACCAAGTGCCTTTGTTGCTAAACCTCACAAAGTATATTTATTTGTAAAACTTATAAATTAAGTAAACCTTATTTTGAAGTGTTATGTTTTGATGTAACACTACTGAATAAGCGAAGTATTTGACGGATTGGGAGTGATAATGTCTTGGTTTTGTGAACATAGTTCTGGGGCTTTTAAGAAATAGATATCAGTCAATGAATCCATCATTTTTGGACCTGTGACACTGGAAAGTGGACCTCTAGGACTTGTATTTAAGTACCCCTGACCTAATAGGTTTATTTTGACCAGATTGTGTTATGTCAGTTTGTAATAACCATGCCTCACAATATTTATATATAAATCAAGGGGTCCTGGAAATCTTAATTATATGTGTGTTTGAGATATCTGGAGAATCTGCTACCGTGTTCCCTGAGATGTTATTCAGGGATTTTGGACTAATTCAACCATGACCTCTGATGTTTGTTGTTGAAGGCCTGACATGCGTCCAGTTTGTACAAAGTGTTGTCCTACCATGTGTAAGTGTTTAGAGTTGCAAACTTGAAAAAAGGGCGAAAAAGCCAGCTGTTGAGACGGGCGAGACATGATCATTCAAATGAGGATAACTGCTCACACATTTGGATAATCTTGAGCATGCCTGTCGGCCTGTATTTATTATATTCGTTCAAAACATTGGCTAGTGACCAAAGGAACAATACCGTGGATAGAAGCTGCTGAGATGAGGTTTCTCAGCAGTGTGGCTATCCAATACAGCCACACCTTGTGAGAAGACAAATGAGGTTTTTTGTCACCTATAGGGATGTCTCTTGGCCCAAAGGATGGTATACTAGGCCAGCGTCTTTTAAATGGCCTTTTACCAACCAGCTCCCTTGGTTAAGGGGAAGTAATATAAAACCAGTTGGAATTGGTTAAATTAAAGTTATTTATTGTCAAGGAACTCTACAAAAGGAAAAAAGGTGAATGCTGTTCAAATCAAATAAACAAATAAAACCAAAAGGTACCTTAGTGACCTTATTAGATTTCCAAATCTTGACCCCTCTAGATCTGACCAGAATAAAAAACATTGTCAGGATCAGTAATCTTTGAATCTGCTTTGAAATACCAAATTTTGGATCAGATCAGAATTTTAATCAAATCCAACCAATATAAGCCTGTGAGATGATTTTTAAATACCGGCCCGAGCCATTTAATAAGTCTCAAGCCTGGATTCTGGATCAGCACAAAGCCTCAATATATCTAGTAGGATTAACACACAAACGAGAGATACTGGGGTGAACGCTGCAATGGCAATCACAGCTGCCATGACTAACAAGCTGGCCAGCTAATTATCACATTTGTTCGTGATTACTTTTCCTGGACTGGAAGGCTGAACTGGGTGTTGCTCCAATCAGGACCTCCAGACATCCTAGTGGGAAAATGGGACATGCAGTGCCTGCCTGGAACCAATCGCAGACAGGGAACCACACATGCTACGTGTGCAAAGAAAAGAACTACTAAGGCTTATACACATTAGGGTGCTATGCAGTGGCGGCTGTAATGGAACACTTGGGGATAAGATATTTTGGGCTGCCCCACACTAACTAGAACTCCAGATTTGGATGGATCCAGTACTTGTGATTTGTCACCAAGATTTAGTAATTGTCTCAACAGTTTTTTTGATGAGAAGACTTTGACGAACTTCTTTACTTCTGGACAGATCTGTAAACACTCTTCAACTGTACTGCTGTTCATCTTTGCAAAGTTTCTGTAAAACAATTGAGAAACTGTTCATGGATTAAATAACTCTAAGTCTGTTTTTCATTACATCAGCAACTTAAATACCTGAAAAATCAAGGTACTGCCTTGATGCAAAACTCATGGAACAAGACTGGCGCAGCAGTGCTTTGAAGTAAATGCTAACACATCTTAGTTCAGTGTGTTGGTATGCTACCATATGCTAATTAATTATGAATGATTGAGATGTCATTAGATTCGTAGGTATTTGGTCACAAACAAAAGTATTGGCTGAATTATAAATTTGACCTGATGATGGTGCTGGGGAAGAGGTTACGGTATTACTAAAGTTATTACAATTCATCCTGAGGAGAACATGAATGTGCACACCAAAATCCACGGAGATCCATCAAACAGCTGTCCAGACATTTCACTGACATCGACAAATGTCGACCTCGTGGCGACGCTGAGAGGGAAAGTCACGAGGATTCATCCTCTCGGGAGTCTGAATAGTGGTATAAATTAAGCAGATTTTGAGATTTTTTGCTGGATAACTTTGACCTGCGAGTGATACTAAAGGAAGTCGGGATCACCAAAGTCATCGTCTCTCCACCACAAATAACTGTACCACATTTTAATGATATTCAACCAATAGTCTGGGCCATAGTGGTGGATGACCTCCTGACAGATAGACATCCCTAGAACCATGCCATGGCTAAAAATCCAATGCTGTCCTTGATTTGCAACACTGCCAACAATAGCCTCATTCAGCCAAGGGATATGACAACATTTCTGACAATAGTACACATCGCCATATCGCCCAACCACAGTTATTTCTAAAATACAACCGAGTGGACACCTCCCTTCAATCACTGAGGTGACCAAAGAATATCTGGGACTTCGTGCACAGCTAAATACAGCAGGGGCCACTTTTCTAATAATGTGTCCCTACCTGTCTGTTTGTATCACAGTGTGTTGCAACATGATGAGATGACATCTGCA
This sequence comes from Cebidichthys violaceus, assembly GCF_023349555.1. Lineage (NCBI taxonomy): Eukaryota > Metazoa > Chordata > Actinopteri > Perciformes > Stichaeidae > Cebidichthys > Cebidichthys violaceus. Next base: position 16,619,788 of record NW_027176816.1, read on the forward strand.
GATGCCTCCTCCGGCTCAGTAGCACAACACTGGCCTGCAATCTGCCTCTGTTTTGCTACCACTCACAGAGCAGAAAATCTGTTATTTTGTGTGGGGCTGAAAATTCCTTTTTTGTATTTTTTCTTCTTTTTTTTTGCCAAAAGTTTTTTGAGACTATATGTGTGTGATGAAGCCACAGAGCAGAAGGCATCCTAGCAACTGCCCCCAATTACACACCCTGCCCTCTGACACACTGACCGACGTCTCACAGTGAAAATCCAGGTGTAATTTCACGACACATGCTGGTTTGCCATCATACGCCCAGCAACACCACCGTCCCTCCATTCGCCTCATCAATCTATATCTGGGCGACTGGCAGCATGTGGGATTGTTAATACTGTAGATCGGCCTCATTTTTTTTTTCAGATTGCATTTACAAATGGGTGATTTGTCTGTTGTTTTTTTTCTTTTCTTTTCTCACTTGTCAACTGCGAGTGGTGACCAAGGTAAATAGTTTTCGCTCATGCGTATATATTAATTCATATATTTTATATATATATATATGTGTGTGTGTGTGTGTGTGTGTGTCTGTCTGTTAACCGGTTATGCTTCTCTAAGGAAGAAATCAATTCATGTTCATAAATACCTTCGCTGTGTGGTCGTATAGGCGTCCATATAATGCATCCCGCCGAGCTCCCCATTTATTTTTTTTCAAAAGTGTATTTTGGATCATTGTTATACTTTTACCGCCTCGGCTAATAGACCCCCCTCGGTTGCCATGGCAACACGCAGGTAAGTGGAAAGGAGTGCTCAGTTCGCCACGCAGCATGAAGCCCATTTCTAAAACTGTTGACCTATAAAAGCATACACCCACCAACACGAGGAGGCTACCACAGCCATATGTGTTTTTGACTCCTTATGTGTGTGTTTGAAGACAGCAAAAGCAGAAAAAGAAATCAATAATCCACGTTTCTTTCTGTTTATATATATATAGGTTGTGTTGTCTTTGTCCAAGCTTTTGTGTGTGTGTGTGTGTGTGTGTCTCACAGTTTGCTCCACAAGTGCAGAATCTTTTAAATGACAGCACATACTGCGTAGCGCGGACTCTGCAGTTTGGTAAGTAAACACAAAGTCTACTTCTGTCTCTCAGGAAATGTCTCCTACCCTGCATCTATCTTCCTCCGTCTATCGCACTAACTCCCTTTTCCCAACTTCATCACTCCCTCTCCCCACCCCCTCCTCCCGTCTCCTCCTCCATCTTCACATGTTCCGTTGCCTTCTTTGCTGAATTACATTCTCGTTCTCCGTCTCCATCCTCCCTCTCTCCTTTTGTCTGCTGAGATGTCACTCACCCTTCACGTACACCCTCCCCCCCACTCCACCCCACCCTCTGCAGCTGTGTGTCACCCCTTTACCTCCCCATTCTCCCTTCATCCTCTCTTGTTTCTTCCCCCCCGGGGCTTTGCTGCGTCTGATCTATCAGAAGCTCCAGACAGCTGTCTATTCCCTGCAGGCGGGCCATCAGGGATGGTGACCATATAGTGTATGTTGGGGGGAATAGCGATTGTGCTCAGTCTTGTATCCCCTTTTCATTTTTTAGGACATTTTCCCTGAAACACTTCTTGTATAGCCGTTCCTTTTGGTTGCATTCATTTTTGCTCAATGAATGTTACAGGCCAGCGATAGACAAGCTGCTCTGCTTGTGGTAGGAAGGGGGGGGGGGGAGCAGACACAAGGTGTGTATTGAGGGATCATTAGGGACGGTTGCACATCTCAGCTGTACTGTTTTGGATGTTTTATTAAAGTCAGAATGTTGTCTTTTATAGAGAATTGAGGCCACCAGGTATTTTAGTCTTGGTTATTTTTATATGCATGGCAGAGAACACTTGAGACAACAACAAAAAAAAAAAGAAAAAGACGCATTTTGTTGGTTATTATGGGAAATTAATTATCAGTGCTTCAGTTTGATATTTCTCACTTTCAACATTGTACAACACTTTCAGAATAGACCACAGTGTGTTAAGACTTATGTCTCACTGTTTGAGTGCAGGTTTAATTTTATTCATATTTCTACATGACTTTAGGGATCAAATGAATGCGATGTTAAAGAGGGTCAATGGTGGAGACGAACCCTCTCACTGCTGTCGTTGGAGTTGCTTCCAGCAGCTGCTTTTCAGTGAAAGAGCTCGGATAGACCCCGCTGCACGCTACCTGCACAGCACCAAATGTCATCTGGTTAGCTGGGGGGGACATGGCGGAGCATTCAGCAGCTAATGAGCTGTGTTTTTAAAAAGCAGGAGTCGGTGTGTTTGTTTTCTCATTGAGTATAAAATGTCTACTTGTAAGCTTTGCAAATCCCACCGACATATCTGATGGCAAATACTTGGAGGAGCTTAACAAGTCCATTGTTGGGAAACATAAAGATTTATGAAGTTGAGATTTAGTTTAATGGTCGTGCAATAAGATCTGCAAATTATTTCCTGCAATGCCAACAACGAGAGCAGCAGACTTCGTAGAAGACAGTGTGTGTGTGAAACTGCTGATTTTAGAAGCACATACTTTTTAATTTCATAGAAAAAAGTATTTTTTCCCAACGGCACGCATTCGTTGACTTGGACAGATTGATCGGGCTGTTGTCTGTGCTGCTGCTGGAGAATCCCCCCTTGTCAGTGTCTTTAAGCTCCATTGTCCCCCATTAATCAAAGAGTGAGTCATTATAAGAATCCTTCAGACAGAGGTCTCATTGTATGTAACCTGTCCCTTTTCTCATTTCTCCCCTCAAGGTGAATGCCATTACTGCATACGGTGCAAAGATGATTAATCGCCTGGAACTTTTGTCAGGTTTGTGATGATTGTGAGTAATTGTCCCAGTCATTAAAATTCCATTCAATTTTTGACAAAAAGAGGTGGAGGAGGGTAAATCTATGAATCTATGACGCCAACATAAAGAGACATAAAGTTGCAGAAATGACTGCTTGGATATTTTTTGCATCTGTTGTGTATGTGTCTACAGGCACTGGCATCACATTCACTTTGGCATTCCAGTGATGCCAAAATGTAAAATACTTTATTACCCTCCCCCTTCTGTTAGTCTCTCTCCGCCCCTTTGCTCGCCCAGCTCTGTGGCATTTGGGCCGTCGGACCATAACCTCGGCCGGTTGTTTGGTCTGTCCGAGAACGATAAGCTCTCTAAAACGTGTCAATAGTGCTGCTGGCAGGGGACAGCTGCAGGGGACCGCAAACTGGCCCCTAGCCGACCGGACTCATCACCGAGTCCAGCTGAAGTCAGTGGCAGTGATTCATTTGCTGTGCTACCATTCCCAAAAAAGAAAACTTAGAAAACTCTATAAACTTAGACTGACTTTGACAGATTGGAGTTTTTTACAAGTATGTGTTTACAAGCAGAGCTGTTGCTGTTTGTTGAGCTGAACCTCCGTGAATAAACGCCAAAGAAGCTTTTCGGCCTCGCAAATTAGCTGACTGGCAAACTTGGACGGCAGCTAGAAAAAAACTTTAATAGAAAACAAAATGAAAATGATTTAGAGTTTGAAAAACTCTTTCTTAATTTATGAGACTTCATTTTCCAGAGCTTTTAGCTTACTTAGTGGATGTGGTTTGGTCAGTTGTCATGGAGATCAGTCTTAAAGCTAGAGAGAAAATACTGCTATCATATGAAACTATTCAACCCAATTAACCTTATCCTCGGTACCCAACATGCCTCTAAACGCTGTCCTTTAAAACGTCGCTCCTCTCCTGCTTCTGTGATGCCGGCGTCTAAAATCACACATTTTATCTCAAATATAAACTTACAATTAGCCGTTGTTTGGTTAAGTGTTAAAAAAAAAGCCGATGGGACGGCATTATCAGCGGTAACCGCAGACTGAGCGCAGTGCAAAGCAGCGGCTGTTAGCTAGCCAGTGGGGCGTGACAAAGAGACTCACATGCACTAAAATGCACTAAAAGCACTAAAAGCTATCTCAACAACGTACAGGAAGACTTCATTTTCTGCTCAGGTAGATCTCACTCCACTATATCTTTACATAGATAATAGGTGTTTGCTGCTAAATTAAGGCTGAATCCCATACTCAGAACCTTTAAAAATCCCTCCTTCCGACAGAAGGGGGATCAGAAGTGATTTAGATCAGCTGCTATCTGCCGCGGCTCTAAAGCTACGAACTAAACAGAAACCGACAACCAATCACTTCGTTGTTCCGTTTACTCGTGCAGACAAACGTGCTGCTGTGTATCAGCTACAGCTTCTGATGCATGCGTTACTGTGAAGAACCGCTTCCCTGCAGCCTGTCTGGTGAGCTCCACTAGTGATGCTCTCCTTGCAATTAAACAGGTTCAAACTTTGCTCGTGACTTCTCTGACCTCCCATCTCTCTGCCTCCCAGCATTCCTTTCACTCCTCAGAATACAGTGTTATCCAACACTGCAGAGAGAGATACAACAAAAAATACAATGCAGTCTCCCCTTTTATTATGGAAAAAAAAAGAGCTTTCTTCCATCTACATGTAACCAAGCAAAGCTATGTTGACTTCCCGCACAACAAAATACTATTGCGCGCTTTAGTCGGCTTTGTGTGACATATGGATAACTCATTACTACTTAAGTGACGAGAGCTCAGTGTGCAGTGATGCTGATCTGACCTCTCAAACTCTGGTGTAACAACATAATAGATGAGGCCATTTAAACGTGGTGAGTCTACACACACTGCATTAGTGGATGACTCATGCAGCGTTGCTTTCCACCGCAGCCATCAATAAACGTGGAACGAAAGACGGATAGGGGGATTCATATTATTCTCACTTTGCCCGTCTCGAGAAATTATTTATGTGCATAATTTCTTTCATGAATACGATTCAACAACCTGATCCAAAAAAGAAGGAGGGCAGAAATGTCTCACTGACACAAAAGACAGGATGCTGTGGGAGGACTTACGAGAGGGTCCTCTCCATCCGCCCTCCTGTGGAGCCGATGATCTCTCCGAGGGTACAGAAGGTCTGGCCCAGAAAGTCCTTGGAGGTGGGGGTGGTGTGGGGGGGTGAAAGAGAGAAGAGAGAGAATTAATTGCATGACAGGACCAAGATGTGGTCCAGCCATTAACAGTACAGAAAATTAGTACAAAAAAGACCATAACTTTGGAAAATATATCCACTTAACTTGTTAAATTCAGACTTCTCAAACGTAGTCTTCAGCTAAACTTTAGAATGTGTTTATGCTCAAGAACAAGGATTTTGTCCCCTCATCACTTACATTGAAATCCCTTTTAGAAGGAATTTCTTGATGGCCTGTATGGACAGAACGAACAATTGCAGCAAGTAAAACCTGTCTCAATCTTCATATGCACACCTGACTATTGTTTTACGATGAACTTGAAAAAATGTGAACCTATCCTTTAATAACATCTTGGTGCAGCAATGGTGCAATGCTTAATCCCTCACATCTCTAAGACACCACAATGTGCTCAGTTTGTTACAGATTCCTATCTATTTCTGGAGCTCTTAAACTTCTTTTTAACATATTAGTTCATGAGTTGTTAGCATGGGGGAACCAGCTCATTAAAATACATGAACATTAAACTAATTACTCTACACATTTCTGGGCCTGGTGTGCTTTTCATAAACTGAAGATACAATCTGTGGGGATAGCAATAAAGATATTAGAGTTATTAAAGTTCCATCAAAGTGTAATTTCATTTTACTTAAGTGTCACTTTAAATTACACTTTCAATTTAGGGTTTAATTCCGCCTTTTATACAAGCATGCATTAAGCCAACTAGGTCAAGCCCAGGAAGTCCTAGTGGGGTTTGTTATTCAGGTTGCTTGTTGACTGATTGTTCTTAAAAAGCACCAGACTGCACATAAGGCAAGTCCTCACGGTCGAAAAAGAACTTCAACCAGCATTTTTCATTGAATAACAGAGTTTGAAGACAACCGCACAACGCTACAGAGGAAAAACACATGGCAGCATAAAAAAAAAAGCAGAGATGACACAACACAATTTCGCTTGGGGGCAGAGAGCAGGTGTGGGCGTGAGTCCCACAAAGCCGAATATGTTTGTGGCTGCTGTTAATGTCCCGACGTACACAATCTGCTGCGGTCCCGAACAACGGTAGCAGCTGCTTTCACTTTGAAGTTGAGTTCTGAAAGTTGCTGTACCTGAGCCAGCGATGAAACGCAGACAGACAAAATGAAGAACAAGACTACGTGGGAAGCTTTCCGCTGGTGTTTTGTCCTTGATGAAATGAAAGAATGGGAGAAAAAATACGATGAAATTAAAGTGAATGATACAAAAGACTCTTCTGGGGACACTGGAATGTATTGGAAAATAACAAAGGAAGATGAATGAAGGATAGGCAATTATAATACCAGGACTCATAAGGATAATGCTTTCTGCATATACACCACTCACCTTCTGCTCTCCCACATGAGTTGATTTGTTGAGAAGGGGGAAAAAAAACAGCTTAGTCATAAGATGGATTTGCATTATAGGCCCTCTAAACACCAAATAGATTTATTCATGCCAAATCATCATCAGCCGCTGACCTCATTCACTTTAAATTAGCTTTAGCGGTGTGAGTAACGCTGAATACAATGCGATACATTTGGAGGGCTGATGGAAGTTCAACGCTGAGTCATTTGAGTTCGACAAATTGTCCTTACGTGTTTGGATATGTTGCAGCTTCTGGAGTCCACATTGTATCTGGGGGGGGAAAATAGGACGATACGATTAGAAGAACTTGTGACATTGCATTATAAAGTACAGATTCACTGGTATTAGTCTTGAAAAAAACTGAACTTTTCCAAAAGCAACAATTCCATTGCTTAATTTTTTTTGTTGGGCAACAACACATTACATAGTCAAAATGTTTTATTTATTTTACCCTTACTAATTCAAGTATCTATTACCTCAACATGGGTGATCAGTATATTTGCTGACTTAGTTTAAAGGGCGGGCTAATGTCGTCTCTGTATGGAGTGCTCCACCTGGTCCCGCCCTGCTGTGCTGTGACTGGCTAGTACTGGCTGGTAATACTGTGCTGTGATTGACGGATTATCTGGCAATAACAACTTGCTTTCCTACGAGCGTATTTAAACATACATATTGACAATAATGTGTGGATGAAGTAAATTACATTTTATCCATTTATGCCGCTGGCTACTCCACCATGCTTTCATGCTACATTGGTCACAGAAAATGAGCAAGACATAGTTGTTCTGGTGTTACAGTGCTTTCCTACACTGTGAGAAGAGGAGGTGGCTAAAGCATTAATTTGTTTGATTTTGTATCAATTGGCTAGTTAGCTTACTATTTGCTAATTGCACTTTCATAACCCTTTCTTCCAGAAATCTCCGAGGTAGGCCACTTGGTTAGTTTAAGAAAAAAAAAATCATGGTTCGGTTTAAAATAAACCTTTTCTGGCAAAAAGCCCTGAAATCAAATTTCTTCCATGTGCAAAATGAGCGGAACAGTCTGCTGAGCTAACGAGTAGGCTACTAGCCAATCAAAGCCCAGTAGGGCGGGACTAGGGGAAAAAAAATAACCCCTCATTATGTTGGAGAGACTGGTGCATAGTCAAAAAATAAAATGTATCTAGCTAGTGATTTTTCCTATGATGGCTAAGTTATAACCTGCCCTACTCGGCCTCTGATTGCAAGGTTGTGCGGCGGCATTGGGGGCGGCACTTATGGCCCGTTAATTAACATCTTTAGTTCCCTCACAGCTGTGTTGTACAGATCTGGATCGCCTGTCACGTGATTGGCCACTGCAGCGTGATGTTGCGTTTCTCCAAAAGTTTATTTCTGTTTCAACTTTCCGCTACAGGTGGGGTGAACACTTTTAACTAAACGATATCACCATGAAACTTCCCCTGTCGATTTCATTCATTAAGAAAGTTATCCTTTGTATTACAAGTTTTCAATGTTTAAATATGGAAATTAGGCATTATCTTATGCAAACTTGTGGTAAATGTAGGCAAAATCTGTAGGCATTACAGACTTTGGAAGAAGTTTTGATGTTTTCTTTCTTCAAGTTATGAAGGAAAATATGGCACAAAATCAAAAAAAAATTGGCCAATGCATGATAAATGATGAGGCCTGGTGTGTCTCATCTCAAAAGACCCAAGAATAAAAGAAAATCTGAAAGTATCTTGAAATTCTCCTGTAGTATCTGGGTTATTTCATAGAGCCTGTTTTATAAACAAAATATAGGAAATTACCCTGCAAAGCAGTTCTAAATTATGTATACAACACCAGCATAATGGTGTCACTACAAACAATGTTCCTGGAACAGACTCTATACAAGCTTCTGACTCACAGACCCCTGATCAATAAAATCATATTTCAGAGCCTTGATTACAGCTACAGAGCATTTAAGTGATACCTCCCTGTTATTGATTAAGGATAATGGGTATGCAGACACTTATTTAATCAGTGGGGCAATCACGCAACCTTGGATGTGACCTTTTTTTAAAATATCCTTTCATGATTGGACATCCCAGCATTTAATCTAATCTGTGATTGGTCTGATCACTTATCCTGATCGGGCAAAATTAGCTTTTCACCAAACGGAAGACCTGCAGAGAGAGAAATCATTCAAATGCAATCAAAGGCGTTGCTATTTTTGAGTGGTTACTATGAATCCATAGCACAGCAGAATGTATCCAAATTTAAAATGAAATGAGTCTTCATTCAGATAAGAGTTAATGAAATGCTGTCAAGAATACTTACACATCAAACCGTAGATTTTGTTTCTCTTCAAAGAAGAAATCCAGGACAAACTTTCTGACGAAATCCGGATTCCTAGTGTTATCGATTACCTCTGTCCTGCCAAACTACAAAAGCAGAGTGATAATTGGTGGTAATAGCAGCATTGATTCACGAGTCAATGCGTGTTATTAAGCTCCCATCAAGAAAAATACACAAGAGAAAGATGTGAATAAAATTAATGAGATTCAGCAGCAACCCATATTACCATCAGACCATTTCAGGATTTGGAATCTATAATAATATGAATATGAATTTCCTTTTGTAAGAACACGACCACACTGTATCACACTGAGCTTCATTGTGCTATGTGCTAACTCCTTTGTCCCCAGAGAAGTCAGAGAGCTAAATTATAGCTACATTTGACCCAGGTCCAGCCTCCCTCTGGATCAGTCTCTCCATCGCCCAAAAGAATCACACCGGTAATCTCCCCCCCTCCCGGTGGACTGGCAGCCTCACCTTCGCGGCCCGGCCTTGACAGCCTTGTGTAATGAGCTATTGATCTTGGCGCTGCCAATACCTCAACTCACATCTTTAGTGCCCAGCGCACATAATCCGGGCTATCAACCGCGACCCCAGCCATTACCAAGGCCACGCAAGGGGAGCGCAAGGGACCGCCGAGCCAACCAGGCGTATCGACCCGACGGGAAAATCCCATGATATTTCCCCTTTGTGTTTCTATTTTCGTGGCAGGGGACCTTTGGGTCATAATCCCAGTCAGGCTTGATTGGTTAATAGGTTCTGGGGCGTGTGTGAAGGTTAGGGAATTACTTTGTAACTGGAAAAGCAATCATTGGTTTCAGCAAAGGCTATATACATAGGTCTATCAAATGAGTCTGTTAATACCCTGTATTTCTTTCAACTATCTCTAATCTGCCCCTTTGATTTGCTGTTCTTCAGCTAACCTCTGAGGAGAAACATTTAAATAACAACAGAAGCAGTGCACAAAAGGAGGATTTGTGATTCAAGTTTTTTGTGCGCAGTTGTTGTGTGTTGACTGGTAAAAGACTTTCATTCTTTGTGTTCGGGTAAAAAAAATGGAGTTTATGCAGACCACAATACAATAGTTGCTGAGGAAATCTGCAGGTCTGGCAACTAGGTGTGTCATACAGCTTATTTACGAGGTTGTACAGTTAAAAGTACTTTTTCTCCGTACTGCGACGTAACTGATGGCATCTTGTTCTGGGGATTGTAAATTGTTTGATTCAGTAAAAGGTGCTAACAGTCAGTTAGCATGTCTGAACCATCGACTCCTGTCTCAGAAGTGTTCGCAAATCATTAGATTTCTTGGCGCACTTCATACTCTGACAGAGGGGGTCGAAGGTCAGCAGTATCGAGTTCGATCGGTTTGCTATCAAATGATAACGCAAATTGAAATGTCTAAGTTGTTGTCTGTAGTCCCCCATGAGCCACCACGGATGGTTTGTGGGCGCCAGTGAGTGGAGGATCATATCCATTGGCTGGGAAGAAAAGAATATCCTGTAATCAGGAAACAAATTAGTGCACAACCTGATGCAGCAGGGACAGCCATAAGCACACAAATTACAAAAACCTCCCGCAAAAGAAAATCACTCCACAATGGAGGATGGAAGATGAACTAGCTGGAGACATCATGGTGGGACAGAGCAATTTGATAAAACAAATGCTACTTGCACCGATTGATTCGTTTTTTTAATGCAAATGCACGATTTGTCCCTCAAAGGACAAAATTGAATTTACAAATGACATACAGAGTATTGTCATGGTGCTAAAAAACAACAACAACATTCAAGCACAATTATCTGCTCACGGCGTGCACGGCTGACAGCGCCATGTTTACTCTGCTGATTGCTGTTCAATTCATGCCATGCTTTTTGACAAAGCCCCGCCACGAGGAATCAAAAAGGTGTGAGGTGTCTCAAAGTGAAGGGATCAGCGGCGACAAAGCTCGCACCGACACATCAGTGTTGACTTTGAATTTGCAAAAGGGTAAATACACCGGCTAAAGACGGAATATCATAGGCAAATAAGATGAGAGGGGAAATGAGGCTAAGAGATGATGTGGAAATCTGTGCCGGGGAGACGTAACAAAAAAAGGGAAGAAATTCAAAGAAGCAGCATTGAATGGAAAGTCACCTTCCCCATCTTAAAAAAAAGAGAAAAGAGTGACAGAGGAGCGAGACGGAAAGAAGTCGTGAGGTGCAGACGGTGCATATTTGATGAGACCGAAAAAGAAATCTCAATGATATGAATTCCTTTTGTCAAGCATCAGAAATATGAATTAATGAGATCCTTTTTTATTTATTTATTCCTTAACCTTTACTATTAATTAATCAGTTTGGGTCAGGTATATTACATTTTTTTCAGACAGTGGTTACACTCCTGTGGGCAAGCGAAGAGGTTGACACTTTCAATTTTCTACAACAATGTTCTCAGGAGTTTGCAGTGAGTTGCCTCTGGACTTTATCTTAATAACCTCCCGCCCCCTCCTCTCTAATACCTGACTGAAGGTAACTAACATCAAGGGAAACTCTTAAAGTTGATAATTTAGCATTCCTAATAGAAAAAAAACAACAACACAAATATGGCAGACGGGTTGACATATATATATTGGTTGCTAAAGGTTATTCAACTTACCTCTCTCCATTCTTTGGTTCCCACGGCCTGCAAATACAACACGACCACTGGAAGGAAGAAAAAGGAAGAAGGGGAATATTGAGGAAAATAGGAAGAAAAAAAATGACGGCATTCAATTTTAGTGATTGGTCTGATGGTTTGTACATTTTAAGCACCTGCAGCACCTGACGGATATCCAAACACTTGGGGAAGAAAATCAATGAGACCCACATCTATTTTCATTAGATCTATCGTAGCTAAAAGCATAGCTACTATAATTAACACTGTCACCCTAAATATGTCAAAACAGAAGTACAGTTACATTTTAAAATATTGAACACAATATATGTCCTTGGGCTCATTCTTCTTCCCATACCTGCGTAACAATGCAGGAGTAATCAATCTCTACGTTTCCTGCCTCGCAGATATGCTGTCACCACCTTCTGCCGGGCCTCTCCCCGGCCATCAATATGTATAATTAAAAATAGGCAGAACTATAGGGCATTATTCTCAGGATATCCCGGGTGTCTCACTGCTAACTGTCCTCCGAAGACAATTGACGGAATCAGTCGTTTCAGCAAACGACCCAAAACGGCGTGTTCACGATTAGCTGACAAAGCCCCATAACCACCGAGGTAATTATGACTCCTGTCTGTTGGGGGCAGAGGACAACACCGTCAACATAAGAGAGAACTGTTCATTGCCCGTTTCCTAGCGTCTGTCAACTTTGGTGCCTCTTAACCCAGACCATGATCATTCCTTAAACCTAAGCAGACCGTAACCACAGCGCTGTCACGTAATAAAACGGGTTTACTTTGCAACTGCGGTTTTACAGATTTCTTGAAGACAGGGACAAATGATCCTGTTGATGGTGGTGTCCAATCCGAAATAAATCACATAGTTCGCTGTTAAGGGCAGTCACAAATGGACTTTTGGAATAGCGTGGCTCTGCAGAGGCAATGTCGGTCTGACGGAAATATCTCAACCATTGGACTGCCATAAAATGTTTTTACAGACATTGATGGTCCCCAGAGGATCAATTCTACCGACTTCGGTGATTCTTTGCCTTGTGTGCAGATGATGACAATGGTGACCCCCTGACTTTTCATCTAGCGACATCAACAGGTCTAAATTCTCACATATCCAGTAACGTTTCTCTACATCTACAAGATAGACTGGCCCCAAATTTTGATACAGATACAGATTCTTGTTACCTAGCTAGCTAGTGTTGGTGACGGATATTGTGCGAGACGATTGATGTAGTTCACTGAACGGTTTCCCACAAAACTAAATGATACTACTTTCTTGACTTGCAATTTTTTTTTAAATTGACAAACACCATTGGTGTAATTCATGGCACAATTCAAAAGTGATCAAAAAAGTCTCTCGCCATTCACTATAGTACATATTTTTTTCTGGAATAAAGTTCCAAGGGGGACAATAGAAGGGGATGGGACATCACCTCACTCTAAGCCTAAGTTAGAGTTAAAGTGTGGGTCCCCTGACCAGTCATTAATTGTGCTTTACTGTTTACAAAGTCCTGCCGTTGTTTGTTCACCATACCGTACATTTGTCTTCTGAGGACAAATTTAAATTTGAATACAACTACATAAATAGGTAGTGCAATTACAACCCACAAATTCATCATGTTGTCATGTATGGATATATAAGTTCTTGCACACGCAAGCAAACAACACTCACTAAAGGCTCTTATGGGATGTGGTAATAATTGGCCGAGTGTTGCCGTTTGTGTCTAGACAGGCACCATCAGCCACTGTGCGCCTCTGTGAAGTTTGGACATTAGCACTAACGAACTTCAGACTGTGTGGACCAGCAGACAATTAAAAGCGCATTTTCCCTCCTAATGAGCAATTAACAGAGGGGGAGATAACAGAGAAAGGGCAGCAAACCTTTTGGGCATTGCATCTTTAGAGGAAAACAATCTTCACTTTGTCAGATTGTTAACCACACGGGAAAGACTTACAGTGCCGCTTAAAAGGGTATTACAAGTTAATCAGTTTGTGAATAACATGTTAGCCTTTCAATTAGATTAAACTACAGGAAACAATAAAGACAAACACACTCCAGGGATTAAATCTGCTTCCCTCAAAGTCACACCCAAATGCTCTCTCTGGCCCAACAGCTGAATTGATGCAGAGACTATGTCTCTTTATCAGACATCAAAGTCACAGCACCTTGATGTTTCCCCAAGGTTGCAGAGTAACAGCCCAACAGTCGGCTCAGACTAATCTGCCGCGTCTGCCGTGTCCTGAGAACCTGACTGATTGCCTGCTTCATGGGAAGTGACTGAGAAAGCAAAGAGCCCATCTGGTCGGCCACAGGGCGGCCGAATCACAAGGCAATTCGTTGTCTCTCCGATTCCCACTCCAACTCCAACTCCAACTCCTGACAGCAGTCGGACGGGCACCCAGGCAACTCTGAACACGAATGAATGGGAAGTAAGCTCAAATTATATTAAGTTCTCACGTGGACCGGCGTAACAGCATACAGTAAATAAGTAAGTTCTGAGGTGACACAGAAAAAAAGACAAAAACACAAAAAGAGGTGCACTGGGGCATTTTGTTTTAAAAAAGGTTTTCCCCCACATCCATTGTATTGTCCCTATGCCTCCTGTTGAATGCACCTCTTGTCTATAACTGCATACTTCTAATTTGAATAAAAGACATGGAGGCTCTTTCTACCTCTGTGACCTTTTAAAAGGGGGCATTGTCACTGTGATGGGAAACATGTGATTAGCAAAAACGCTAACTTGCTTCCAGGTAAATATCCAAATATCAAAGACCTAGAGTTTCCAATCACTACATGAATACGGTCTCTTTTTGAAAAACAACTACTTGGTTACGTTTAGGCAACAAAAGTATTTGGTTAGGTTTCGGAAAAGTATGTTTGTTACGTAACTGCATGTTAGTAAAGTACGCAATTTATATAAGTTTATAAAATTAGAATAAATCAATGTTGACTTGGTTTCACACAGGACAAGGATAGCAGTCTACTGGGTGAAAGTCCTTTTTTTATTCAAGCCGTCCAACCTAAAATTCCAACCAACCCCTTAGTAGACCTTTCTTTATACTACGTCCGTTGCTCTGGCTGTCTAATAAAGATACAGATGGTTTGTATTTGATGTAGTAGAAAGCCTCATACAGATACCAAAGGTTGCCTGGGTAGCCGACATGAGGGTTGCTGACAAAGCAGCAAATTGGGCATTGACGAGTTGGGAGTGAGGACAGGTTGCCTAAAGCTAGCGCTTGCAAGAATTTCCCAGGCAAGCATTACTATGAGACTATTTGTCATTTTCATATAAGACAGCAATGGCAGCAATTTAATGCAACATATGCTATTCTAATATTCAACAGTTTTGCATAAAACCACAAATAAAACCACAAAAGAAGAAAATACTTTCTGACAGATGTGTGTTTGTGTTCTGTTCCGTCTCCCTCTCACTGTGGTGTGACAAGAGTCCGACCAACTTTTGTGGTTGCTTGGAGGCATCGAAAAAGAAAATGTCAAGGATTCTATTCTGCCTACTTCGGCCTGTCTTGTCAAACACACAAGAAGATACTGCCTCTGTTAATGTAGCTGTTGGATGCCCAGTCACCTGACGTTATCGTCTGAACAACAGAATTGCATTTGGTGTAACGGTGTGGTAATAATCAGAAATAAGGGCTGCAGAAGAGACAACGACAATCATTTTGTTAATAATAAGAAAAGGTACACTCAATACAGCGCAGAACTCTGCAACAACCACAGTTGTCCTATAACTGAGCGCCCAACATTATGCACTTTGCTGCAGCAGATTAGACAGATTAGCCGTGGACAGACACGGAGATGCACACTCACACACGTGAGCAATCGCATAGTTCTCCTGGCAGAGATTATAATGGCAATAATCTGATAATTTATATTAATGAACTTGGTCCACTTTAACTACTAATGTGCAAGTTTTCACATCTAATTAACAGACTACAATGTAATCTCCAGCATGCACATATGTGCAAGCACACCAAGAGGCATTTCAATCAGTCATCAGTGTGTTGAGGGTGACTGAAAATGGCAGAGTGCACTTCCGGACTCATCGGGCTAATGCCGAACGAGCTGACCGCAATAGTCACCTGTGTGAGTTTTTTTTTTTTTTTTTCGACTGGGGATTTCTGGCAGCTTGCCTCTTGGATTTGCACTGCAGGAGAATAATATAATCAGAGAGTAGGCAGACATAGACAGGATACCACAGGTTTACTTACAGGCAGGGGGGCACAAGCTGCCCGCTGTGAGGTGAAACAGAGAGGGGACAGGATGGAAAGGGAGGACTGAAAGGAGGACAGAATGGTGAGGGGGTGGTACATAGAAGAAGAGGACATGAAGGTAATGCGATGAGATGGATAAATGTTTGGGAAATCCACTGTCAGGCGGTGGCAGATTTCAGATGGAGAAGAATGGCTCGTCCGTCAGAAATCCCTCACACAAACACCTCTCACGCAGCAGTTGTAGGTGAGGCGGAGTGGGCACACAAACCCCCACTGATCTATTGATCTGCTGCCAAGAGAGGGATAAAGCCAGACAGCCCCAAACCCCGTGGAGGCCAATTCTTAAAGCTCAGTAGAGCAGCTATAGCAAAGCTGCTCAGCTGGAAGCAAATATATGGAGAGAACCTGCACCAAGAAGGGTTTAGTTTTTTTTTTCTTTCTGTGAAAATCAAGTCTTCTTATCAACAAGCAATGGTGCATAGATCCGGATTCTCAAAATAAAGTTCTGATGCTTGTTGTGGATCACCCAAAAGAATAATAAAATCAATAAATAATAAAAAAAAAATAATGAATTCAAATAGTACAGTTTCAGGCCAGAAAAAAACGAAACAAAAAAAACAGTAAAAGCTCCGTCGAGCCGAAAGGAACTACAGTCGGAACATTATTCTGTGTGGTTCCATTGTTAGAGGGCAGGTCCAAAATGTATGTATGTATTTAGGTTTTTATATAATTGTATAGCCAGTAGAGTTTCTTATGTTTTGAAATTCATACATTTCAATTTTGGTTTGGTTTTGGCATGTTTTAGCATCAAAATTCTTTTTACCCAAGCCCTTTCTCAAATCCTTTTCCTTCGTGACCTGACAGCATTTCTGGATATTCTACACATGAAACCCTTAGCCCCCCTCATCAGGTAGCCTAATTATCCATAGTCAGTGTATACAGTGACGGCACTTTCCCCATTTGGAGAAGCAGACGGGAGTACTGGCATTGGAGCTTAGCAATGTGCTGCTGTGTGGCCGCCACGTTAGTTTGGATCAGTCGGTCAAACAATGGCAGCGGTAGACCAGCAACTCCCTTGTCCTGCGAGGTGAAATTACTGTTTTTGTCGTAAGGAGTCTGCTGGCTTTGAAGAGGAGAGGGATATAACCGCTTCAGTTCCCCGTCGTAAATGGCCAGGTAAAGTGGTGAACATGTTCTAAATAGAGTGTACACTTGAACTGAAGAATTCAATTTATTTTTTTTCAGTGGGCTACATTGCTTAGCTTATTTGCAATCTAATGATTGAGTTGGGCTTCTCCATTTGAAAAACCCAGAACAGAACACAGATGGAGTCGACCTCTAAGATGAGAGCAACATTTTCGCTATTGTTCCAAGAGCGAGAGAAGAGAGCCATACCACTTCTATGTTTCTGTTAAAGTTACTGTGAGGAACTTTGTTACTGGTTATGAAACAGTCTCAATTGAATACTGATGCCTCTATGTGACCAACTCAAGTAAACAAGACCATCAGCTAGGAGACTGTATATTTCTATACTGTATAATTTGTTGTCATTAATACTTGTCATTGGTGCCACCGGGTCAGATTCAGGGAGGACTTCAGGCCTCCTGCATGCGACCAGCCCAGATCTGGAGCTTCACCGCACTGCTCTGCTGGGAGTCGACGCATGACACCACTGCTGCTGGAGGCCCGGGTCCTACTGCCAGGCCCACCGGAGGAAAGGGAGGTCGCAGACTGTTGAACGCCTGCTGCATTAAAATGAGAGGTTTTCTAAAAGCGACTCTGGTGCTCGGAATCGCTACCACTTTCGTCCACAGGGACCGCCAAAATCAACACAAAATAAAAGTTCCTTGAAGTAAGTACTGAGCTGGAACTGGGAGTCGCTTAGTCTAGCTTAGCGTAAAGACTGGAAGCAGGGCAAACAGCTAGCCTGGCTCTTTGTCTGTGGTGACTGTGGCTCTTGGTAAAGCAGGGTCGTCCTTCAATCAGAGGTTCGGCGGTCCAATCCCTGGCTCCGCTATTCCATGTTGATGTTGTGTACTTGGACAAGACACTGAACCAAATTGTGTAAGCGGTTAGTTAGAAGTTAGAGTCCTGATGGGCAGGTGGCACCTTGCATGGTAGGCACCATGTCATCAGTATATGATTGGGTGTGAATGGGTGAATGATGACATGCAGTGGTAAAGCTCTTTGAGTGGTCTGAAGACTAGAAAAGTGCTACTACAAGTACAAGTCCATTTACCATTAATCTTTTTCCAAAGTTCATGAATCTACCTCTAAAGCTCATTAACACATTGTCCTTTTTTTACTGTTTTAATCAGTAAAAACACAAAAATGCAACTGTTTCTTGTAACTATTTCTAGCGTTTAACTAGTTGGTTCCATCTTAGTGTTTAACACAAGGGCATCGAAAGAAACAACCAGCAAAAAGCGAACTGCAGCCCCCGCTTTTATTTCACACACTTGTTCATCATCATTTGTTTGTGAAGGGGCTTTGTTCAAGCTGAAACAGGCTGGTACAGTAAATTCAAATCTAGCTATGCATTTAACAGCTGAATGTTGCTTTGTCATATCACTGTCATGTGTATATGGAAACATTCCATAAGGGACATGTTTTGAAATGAATATGGCTGCTAAATGCCTCGGGTGTGAGACGGACGACCGTGGACGTCTGAATCAACGGGGGGCTGCTCACTCTATCCTCAGATCTCATCAGGAGGCTTTGAGGGTAATTAGAGACCAGTGACCTTTATCGAGACGGTATGACTCGAGCCTTGCCTTCATTCTCCTCCGCCACTGAGCCTTTATCGAATTGCAATTGACCTTGCTTGTTGAAGTGGAACTTGTCAACATAACGTGTATACAATGCATGAGGAAGTGTTATGAAGGGAAAATATATTCATCATTTCTTCTGTTTGTCATCTGGTGCCTGTGACAGTAATTCTGCCTTACCGACTGTTGAAAAGCAATTTTAATAAATTTCATACTCAAATACCTAACAGCTCGTAGAGAAAAGCACAACCGCAGACGTGATAACAAAGACTTGTTGACGTGTGTCACATAAAAGCAGTATAAATCATGTAGTTCATGAATCAGAATGTGGTCTTCCAAGGTGAGTCATTGTAAAACCACAGCAGGACAGGGAACAAACTCAGAGCTAAAACCACACCTGCTGTGCTATAACTAATAATATACTATAACTCCTACCTGCTAGTGAGTCACAATCCTAAAGCAGATGAAATGAAATGTGCAGGAAGCGTCACGCAGTATAGTAAATTTAACAAACGTGACTCGGCAATGGGAGAAAACTAATAATCCTAATCCTAACTAATAATTTGATACACTTTTAATTGCATTTAATCTGAACTACTCCCAGACCGGTGGAAGCGGGGAGGCCGTCTTCTCCGATACAGATTTTTAATGGAGTGAGACGCTCACGCATGTGGATGAAAACTGCCAGCACTCCACTGGCAAATGATGTTACATAAGAGAAGTGGGATGTTTCATATGGGAGCCTGATGGAGGTTTAGATGGTGGTTGGATAGAAATACAAGTGGTGCGTAGCTCCGGGAGCTGCACATGGAGCGGCTGTAAGATCGCCTCAGTGTTCTCTCTTGCGCTTTCGAGTTTTAACGAGCCAATGTCAGTGATATTATTTTTTTTTTTATTAGTAATTCAGAACTGAAATGGCATCAATGTGATGTAATAGGAGCCGGAAAAGACGCTTTTGAAGTGCAAAAGGGTGGATTCAGTGAGAGGAAAACAAAAGAAGAAGTACATCTATAAGGGGTTGGAAACGGGAAGGAAAATATCTCATGAATTCCATTATTTTAATCTGGCTCCCAAAGAATGAATCAGATGAGTTTGTCTCTGACCGAATGACAGAACTTTTTGCCCCCCTCTTGCCAGCCCATAATCTCAATTCTTCAGTTCAAATGGAGAGGACTTTTACTGGCACCAGAGCCGTTTGCGTCTCTCCAAGGACGACATCATTGTTTCTGAGGTCACGCATGCTTAGAATATGTTAGAACCCAGTGGCGGGCCGTGCATTTTATACCTGGGCCTTCAGTGCTGTCCTTCTACAGTTGAACCACCTCCTAATAACCTCAATATGACGCCACAGCTACGGGTTATTATTTGTTTCTAGGGGTGTAACAATACACGTATTCATATTAAACGTTCGGTACGAGGCTTACGAACCAAACAATACCTTTGAATAATACTATTGCATTTGGAAAATGCAGAAGCTTAAATTGTGGGAAATATAATGTTTTTCGGTGGACTTTGCTCAACATGGCAACCCACCATGTAAGAGACACTCTGACCCCAGAAACAAAACATTGTACTCTGATGAGGCGTGTGTGTTCTGGGAGGCGCGCTAAACTAGCTTAGCCATTGAGTGTTAAAAAAACAAAGCTAGGTAAGAAAAAAAGAATCTACACCAAGCAAAACACTAAAAATGTCATGTCAATGTCATAACTTCTTACATATCTTTCAACTTACTACTAACTTCTGCTAGCTGCTTCAGCGTTACAACAGCCTCGGTAGCTCTGGCACGTCAAAGAATACGCCCAACATGTCAAACTAAAGATCTGATTGGTTGAAGACTATGACAATCAACAATATTGTCTCCATTTACTTAAACTGCAAAGGCTATCCAGCAGGACTCGGGCCTCTCTTCTTATCTAGAGACATAGGGGTGAAATCTGATTGGATAAAAGCTCTAATTAAAACAAGCTGCACTGGAAGCAGCGCTGCAGGCTGGAAGCAGAGCAACTGAGGAAGACAGTAGCTGTGCAATGAGAAAATAACATAATGGGAAAAATAATTATAACACATGTAGTGTATTTGTGAAATATAGCTATAATTTTGTGATTCTGTTTAGGCCAGCAGAGAAGGCTTTGTTGGCCCTGACGGCCCACCACTGTTAGAACCCGACCCGAGCCTGGAAGGAATACGACAGCGTGAGTACATCCAGCTGACTAACGGCAAGTCAGAGCATGGTGTATGAAAGGGGCTTTGTTTCAAAATGAAAACATCCATCATTTAAAAAACAAGTGACACCTACTCTGAAACTCTGACTGACAGTGTAAATTGGTACACAGCATGCATGAAAGCTTTCCAAAAAAAAAGGTTTACATAACTTTAATCCTCAGTGAGCAAAATATCAGTGTAAAAAAATCAACAAGTGATTGATTTGATTATTACGCCACGTGTTGGTATCGAGGCTGTTGCCAAGATGTGTTTAGTCATGTTGTTAAGTTGAGCTGTGTAATGAGTTAGCATCCCCTTTCTTAGCATTCGTTATGAGTTCTGTTTCCCCTCCTTTTAGCTTTGTTTTGGTCTCAATTTAAGGAAATATCCATCTCTTTAACAAAAAAGGAAGGAAGTATGTAGAATTTGTAAGAAGTTACGTAACAAACTTTATATAAACCTAAAACATTTTTTCTTTCCAAAACCTAACCAAATAGTTTTGTTGCCTTAACGTTACACTGTTGAAATGGTTGTGGCATGTTATGTAACATATTAAGCCCTTTTTTTGTTGTGAGAACAGTGAGACTCAACCAAAAATAGTGAAGCCAAACCAAAACCAATAAACAAAACGAAAGCTACAAGAAGCTAAAACTCTTTTACATTACACAAAGTAAATCATGCCAATGTTGATGCTAAAATATGGATTGTTGCAGCATTAAAAACATTTGCATTTCTATGAGAGATTCCCCAGCAACATTGTTGAGCAGGAGAGGCAAAGATCAAGATCACAGACCGAAGTAGGCGAGACCGAAGGCTAAACAATGAGACAGTCTGAGATGAGAGGGGAAAAAAAAGAATCGAGACCAAGAAGCAATTTCAGCACTGCAACCCTGAACACTGCATGCCTGGAGTTCATGGTCTTTGTAAAGCATATTAGATTAAATAACTATCAAAGTAAAAGTAAAAACACTTGCAGTGTGACCCAACACAAAACAAATTAAGTAAAAATAACAAAAGCGAAAAGAACTGGAAGCTTTCTTGCTCGCAGGAAGGAAGAGTATGTCATCTCTTATTCAGCATCTTTGCCAAACATCCAACATGAAACACCATTACGACAGCCAGCCTCCTGGATCTTCCTTCCAGACACGCATTGATTGTTATACATCCGGAGTGTGTGGGCAGATACCGAGAGGCATCAGGTAATTTGATGGCGAAGTAAGAGTAATAAATTTAATTTACACAATGACCAGGCAACGCGATACAACGTCCCCAAGGGCAAACACTGAGTCATCGATAAATTAGATAAGGAGAAGTGCTTCAGAGTCTTTGCTCTTGTATCTCGGCGCATTCGTGCACCGAGCCGCAACACAAGGCCGCAGAGAAAAAAACAACCTTGTATGATTTTCCCCATCGCATTCTTGAGGAAAATCAAATCAGGGCCAACGAGGCTCTGACTACCTCAGGTGTAAGACACAAAACAGTGATTCGACGTTGCACTGGAATGAGAATATCACAAACCGGGTATCACAGAGCATCTTCTGAGTACCATCAAAGTGTGGAAGCTTTTTTTGGAGGGTTGGTTCTGTCTCCAATTTGCTCTCTCCTTCTGTTTTTGAACGTGTCCCAAATGTGCAATCGTGCGCTCCCGTCTTTCATGTCGGTGTTGTTATCTCTCTGCACTGTGGATTCTGTCATTGATCACTAACTTTGATCCCTCGGAGCCTCGCATTGGTAATTTGCACTCTCATCAGCGTAGCCTCCGAGGCTCTCGCTGGCTATTTCTGTCTCTCTTTGCTTGCAGCGTACTTCTCTGTGATTTGGTCTTTGGAGTGCGAAAGTTCATTATTGAGTTTAGGAACCGAACTCGTCAGATTAAGACTACGGCAAATGGTTGAACACTCCAAAAAAAGAAGTTAGTAAGTGGACCTTGAGTAAATATTTATCCTGTCCTTTTTTTCAGATATTGCTGAAGCTTTACTTTTCCTCACACAAACTGAGTATGAATTCTTTCCAGAAATAAAACCTAGACTGTCACTGAAGTGACGATGTCACTTAAACCAAGTGGGTGTTTTCTCAGGTGGAAAAGTTGATGCAGTGATATTGGAAACGGAAATATTTGGAAATGGACACAGGTTTAGCTCACAGTTAAAGCTCTGCTTTGCCAAATTTTCTGCCATGCACTGTTGTATAGTCACCTCTTTGTATATCTCCACAGTCGTTGTTCACAATTACCAAGATGAGCTTGGTTCTATTATTTTGCAATTGTGACCCTGTGTGTGCGTGTGTGTGTGCGTGTGTGTTATTTGTTATGTGTTATAGGATATATATATATATATATATATATATATATATAAGAAGTTGAGTTAGTCACCCATTGGTTTGTGGACTATGCTTTCGAAGCCTTGAGTTCATATTTTTGACATCTTAGTTTTTGGTCATTGTCATCTTGTTTTTTTGCAACCAGAAGTGACACGAGAAGGCGGAGCTAAGTACAAGCAAACGCTGATGATTCAAATGATTTGAAAACATGAACAAACATATTTTCTCCCAGATTACATTCATAGTTTTAAACACGTGGTTAATGTTGTGAATTGAAACGAAATAAAAACGCAACAAAACGACGCATCATGGTTTGGTTAAGTATGTTTGTGTCATTATTTTCAAGTAGATAAGTAAATTAAAATAGCTTTAAACTACACCATCTTGTTGCACACTCATTGTCTGCAATGGTTCCTTGGCATCCAACTTTTTTGCCAATATTCTAGAATTTTTTTTAAAATTTGGAAAAAACTTGGCTAACTGTAAAACTTGACTGACTGATTTATCCAATCGAATGTTTCACTAATTATATATCTAAAAAACCACATCTGAGGTCCGTTCAGGTGACCTATGTCTAATAGTGAGTCACAGTGATAATAATGGGAATGTGTCCTCCATCGTGTCTTGATTAAGGCACTTTAATGTCCCTTGGTATTGAAAACAGCGGGATGTGGTGTGTGTGTTGAGGTGTGCAGTTTCAATATCAGTTTATCAGGTCATTATCTGAAGATACTTTTTCTTTCTGTTGTGTCTTACCACCTTTGACTCCTTGCCAAGTAGTCGCATAA
Source organism: Cebidichthys violaceus (assembly GCF_023349555.1). Classification (NCBI taxonomy): domain Eukaryota; kingdom Metazoa; phylum Chordata; class Actinopteri; order Perciformes; family Stichaeidae; genus Cebidichthys; species Cebidichthys violaceus. Next base: position 16,643,471 of record NW_027176816.1, read on the forward strand.
AGTAGAGCAGCCATTTTAATTACTTTCCTCCTACTTTTTGGGGGATTTTTTTTAGTACGCTGATTTTATTTCTGTTCAGAGTTGGTTCGTTTTTTCGGTCAGGGCTCTCCCTGAGGTTCCATTTAAGCTTCTATACCTCGAAATAAAAGATTCAAATAAAATGGACTCACCCCCTTTCCCATAGGCCATCTTGGGGTGGTTATAGACAGCTGACCCATTTACTGGGTGCTCTCTATTAGTGCTGAATACTATTAACATAAGAATGAAGTGATTAACTCACCTTCAGCTGTGTGATGTCAAGCAACTTTTTTCAGCCTGATTTTATATTGTGTATTTTTGTCCTCTCTGTCCTTTGATGTTACTATATTTAGCATTTCCACAATCAGCATCAGTCTACAGTAGTTCCTCCCATACGAGAAGCTCTGAATAGCGTGTACAATTTGATTAAAACGTTGACATGAGAGGTGGAAAAAGAGTGACTGATTGAGTAGGTCAATTTCCTCTCTCCTGTACGGCACCCACACTGTTAATTACTTCCTTCCTGTCATAAACTGCAGTCACAGCACTGCCATGGCATTTTTGCTCCCGTGTTATACTTTGCTGCCAAATCACCAACAGCTGAGACTCGACGGTCGTAAAGGCTGGACGCCAGCAGCAGGGAGCAGCTGTCACTGTAACTGAAGAGTTTAAGAGTTTGTGGTCCATCTCATGAAACACTGTCAAAATGTCAAAATAACAGCATGCTGTGCTATTGTAATGGACACGTCAGAAAAGTTAGTTCAGATTAAACCGATAGGGATTAATAGTCTTTTGCAGCGCAGCTCCTGCGATTTCCAGGACACAAGTGAACATGTCATCAGATAGCAGATTGTTAAGTAACTTTAGGTCACATTACGGGGGGGGGGCTGTCCATTGGTCTTTGTATAACATCCCAGTTTATGTTCACATTAACCTTTGGGTGTCTGAGCCCCCACAGCATCCTATGCTGGGGTGCATTTTTTTTTTCACACATTGCTAATGTGTGAGTTCACACTACAAGTGACAAAGCTACAAAATGGCCAAATGTGGCCAGTTACATTGTCACTGAGTTGTCGTTGAAGTGTTGCTGAAGCACTTGTTGATGAACTGGCCAACGGCAGGAATGTTTTTCTTCCATATTTTAGGCAAACAGGAATTGTGGGGAGAGAGAAGGGGATCTGGAAAATAAGTAACAAAAACATCTGATTGGTTGATGCTTCACCGTGTCATTGAAACGCCGAAAAATGTATTGAAACTAACGATTTGTAGTGAGTCACGTCCGTCACGCAGCATCAAGTGTCGGGCATCAGTTTGTAGCTTCATGTCACCAGCTTCCATTAAAATGATTTGTAGCTGTTGCATTGTCACTTATGTGAACATGCTGTAGAAAAGAGGCAAGGATCAGGGCTACAGTTCCACACTGTTCCCTAAGGAATTGATAAGCCAAATAACATATTGTCATCGTCCATGACATGCTACAATATCATATTGCTAAGTAAGACCAGGCGGTAACCTCCGGTTCTGACAAGTGTCTTAAACTTGCATTCTCTCTACTGACCAGCAGGGGGCGACTCCTCTGGTTGTATAAAGAAGTCTGATTGTATGGAAGCCTATGAGAAAATGACTCTACTTCTCACTTGATTTATTTCCTCAGTAAACATTGTAAACATGAGTTATGGTCTCAATCTCTAGTTTCAAGTCTTCTTAAATACAGCATGATGTTCATTTAGTAAATTATGGTCCATTTAGTATGCTTTAGTGCGCGCTTACTGTGATTGACAACTCGCTACCGCTACCAAAGCTGTCACTCTACGTCACTCCTTCGCATTCCAAATATGGGAACTTAATTTGTTCATTGATTGCAAAAAGCCAAGATGGCGATGGCAAAATTGCCAAACTCGAGGCTTCAAAACGGCAGTCCACAAAGCAATGGGTGATGTATCGATGACTACATCAACTGCTAATATATACAGTCAGACATTATGTACAGAAAACTGGTCGTTTGTTCACTGTAGATTATCTATGCTACTCAGGTCACCTTGTGGAGCTGTTTTAGCAACCACTGCCATACTAATAATAATAAACAATCAATTATCACCCTAATTAGTGTGAATATGAATGCAAAAAATACATAGACTTTACATAATTCTGACGTGATCGTTATCCTCTACACTCTTATGTGCATGATTATCTTATTATTCCACAGCTTTTACTGTATCAATTCAGCACATGTAAATTAACTGTACAAACATTGTAATACTGTTGCACACCTCGGCAAATGTGCAGTTTTATTTTGTAATGGATTTAAACCAGAGAGGGTAGAAAACATGAGAATTTAAAGGTCCTCTCCAGGCATTAATTTAACCTCCTTAAAACTCATCTCTGTTCATTAGAATTACTTTGATTTTTTTTTTTTATCATGAAAAGACCCCCTCCATGCCTTGAATTGGCTTCAACATAATTCACCTTTGCTTCATTTAGTATGTGTGTATCTATGAATATGCAAAGTAATGTGTAATGTAATTTTCCTCCAGATGTTTCTAAGACATCGCATTCATTAGAATGTGTTAGACGTCAAGTCACCTTGACTTTCACGATTGGTTCCTTAGGTATGTGATGTATGAAACCTGGCAGTCTCACCATGTGTTTCTGCCATTGGTACGCTGCTGTTTCAAGTCGTTAATGATCCTGCCAGGTGTCATAATTGTATAAGCATATACAAAAAACACCATATGTACGTGTTCACAAGGTTAAAAACTTAATTTTCATTGGAGGGGACCTTTCATTTGATAATTCAACTTGTTCTAGATGCATATGATTGACTCTATATAAGACATCACCAACAGGTTTATGGACTGCCGTTTGAAAGTCTCGGGTTTGGCATTTTGTTTTTTAGCTGTGGCCATCTTGGTTTTTTGGAACCAGAAGTGACACGAGAGGTTGGAGCTAAGTAAAACTGAACGCTGAATAAGACATTTCTAGGCTATGAAATTGTTACTAATTAACTTTCATGAACTGACAACACACTGTGAAAGGGTTAAATTAAAATCACAGACGGGCCAAAGCCTTGGGAGCGACCTGTCAATCAATGTAGCAGCTATACAGGCAGCTCTGAGAACTGGTCATCTCATTGGCTTATGTATGTGTTCTGTACCGGTTGGAGCCCAGTAGCTCCTCAGGCTGCCCTCACATGTGCGGCCAGTCACGGGGCAATATGACCTGAGCCTTGAGACCAGATCGGGCGAGGAGTAAGACAGCTGTGCTCTCCAGCTGTGACCTGTGTAACTCATTAAAAAGGCCTGACTGTCTGGCTGATTTGGGGTAACATTTGTCAGAGAAAGCTGAACCCGAGGGGCTCTCAAAGGTAACGCACTGCTTTTCTGTTGCTGCTGCCGCCGGACTTTCAATTGGTAAAAAGCTTCAGGATCAGGAGGGCAAAAGTGGATAAACACCTAGAACTTGGAAAAGAGCAGTTTGGATTGCCAGGTGAAGAGAAGATGTCATTTTCTTTGAAACGGCTCTTCGGCTTTTTGTGGTCGTTTCAAGGGCTAAACGCACTCAGTCTTGTTGTCATTACTTTTCTGACCAAAGCACTTTCTTGGCATTCTTCTACAGCCTTGTCTGCCACACGTTTTGCTGTAATCATTGTTGTTCCGAGACATCTGTGAAGCTAAAAATGAATATTATTTTATTATGGATTTAAACACAGCTGGAGATGAAGGCAGTTCTTGCTCACGACGATTCTTGAAAAGTGAATCAATTGATTCCTTGTAACAGACAGTCAAGTTTGATTAGTAGTGTTTTACAGTTGCACCGAATAAGTGAAGCACCGCACTTAGATCCTCCGTCCTACTTTCGCTCTCTAACTAACACTTCCACAGCATGTGCCATGCTCTTTGTGTTTATTTAATGCCGTTCAGCCCTTTTTTCTCTCTTCATGTTTTATTCCCGTATTTTCTTCGATTGAAAAGATGTTGTGCTTTGAAAATAAAATAAATATTTCAGAGCTTCTCCGTGAGTTGCTGGCAGAGTGACAACCAGACCGCTTCCTGCAGAGAGTCCATTGGCCACCATAGCATTAGTCGGCAATTCACAACCCAGAATCAAGGATTTAAAAAAAAAGAATAGAGCAACCGTGTAGCAGTTGCATGCCTCCGCTTCCATGTCATGTTACAATCCATGTCTGTCCAAAATGCCATCACTGAGACGCATCTTTTGAAATCCTGTTATAATCACATTTCAAACCACCTCAAAATGTGGTTTGGATCCTATTTGCAAAAATGGCATTTTATTTGTTTATATTTTTCCTTTCCAGATTTCTAAAATAAATGTGGATACGATCTGGATATGCCAGAAAAAATGGATTTGTTTCCAGCCTCGGCTTTTGCTTAATAGGAGGTAGACATGCAGGCGTCATATACACAACCTTACATCCACTGCAAAGACAGTTTTAATATAAATTGTGTCTGAGAGAATGCTGCTCTAAAGTGTATATAAGACTTTAAAGCATTCAGTAAATAGTTTTTTTCTCTCCCTATTTTTAACTTTGTCAGGATTTAAAGACACAGCACAACACAAGCAGCAGGAATTCTGAGGCCCAGAAAATACATTTTGTTGTGTTGATAACAGCAAATCTAAATGAACAATTGGTATTTTATATTTGACCATCTATGTAATTTTGTGAGCAGGTTGATACCGTCCAATCGGTACGTTCCTTGATTGTAATGGGTAATGATGTTGACGATTATCCCGTTTTGCTGAAATTGTTGATTGTGTTAGTTAAAGGTGGTAAATTCAATACTCTGCCTCCACAACACTAACAGTATTAAAGCCAAGAACAGTGCAAAGAACAGCAACAGTGCTGACAGTGTTTGAACGTGATCTCACAGAAATAAGAGAAATTACATTTATGTGGTGGAGGCATGTAACCAACATTCGCTTTAGGCAACAAAACCAACTTAAGGTTTAGGCAACCGAACCAACGGCCGTAAGCTAGCCTGCACAAATATCCACTAAAAGTTTAAAAGCTATGTTAACAAAGCAAGGAGAAGCTCGGTAACCAATACACACAGCGGGAGAGTGACTTCATTTTTTGCACACTACTCTATATCTTTACATTACAAATAGTTGTTTGCTGCTATATGAATGTTCTGATTGTTGTATAGAGAACCATTAAGGTTTAAACATTTTGATTTGTTACTGGTGTCCATGAAGACATTCTGGTCTTCATTTGTTTCCTGGGTCTTAAGTTGAATGATGCAAATGTAATTATTTTTAGATCATACATAGCTCAGATACCTGATACCTGGCTAACATCTGCAGCTCCAGAGTCCTGCTTAAGAGAAATAACCTTACACTAAATACCAAAAGAAAACCACCAGCCTTGTGTATGTATTGAGACAGTATGCGAGGGGTGAATAGCCAAGGGTTATAGAATGGGTATATAGAGTTTCAGAGGCAACTCTTTTTCCTTCTACTATCTTTTTTTTTTTCACCCAACATACCAAAACTCAGCCAACCTCACGACATCCTGACCTTTCTTCAACCTGGATTTTTCCATCCCTTCTTAGTCCTGTCCTCGTTTTTTATTCTCCCTCCTCACGCAGACGTGTCGCCCAACGATAGCTCTGGCCTTCTGGGTTATTTACCAGTGCAAGAGTAAAACACCATCCATTCTATCGTACTGCTATTCTTCCAGTAAGAAAAAATACTGGTGTACACATAACGTGTAAAAAAATGCATCTCCCAGTTTTTTGACAGTAAATATAGAGTTGATATTCAGTTCAATATCCAAATTGGAAATAAAATAATGTATTTGCTAAAACAAACTTGACTGACAAAACAAACAGTGTTCTGTTAATGCCAGCATCTCAGACAGCAAGACTTCATACATACCTGGATCTGACTTGGAGAATGTGTCCACATCCAGCAGACTCCTGTGGAGACAGCAGAAGTTCAGGTAACAATGGATCCGTTCAGCCCTTTTTTAAAATAGTTTTGAGAAAATGTATTCATTCATTTACATTTCCTAAACTCCATTTTTTTATCCCTTTTGTATTTCGCTCCCCCGAGTGTTTCTAAAAGTCTCAGCTCAGCCCCCGATAGTTAGGTCATGGGCAGATTTACATTGCTGCCTTAGTAATTGTGTGGAACTAACATCTAAAAATACTGTGCTGCCAAACCATTTTCTCTGACATTCAAGCCACAGTAAGCCATGAAACATAGTGTACACTAGTCGAAGTGTGATGAAGAGAACGATGAAGAAGTAATTCATTTAGTGTTGGTAGGCAGATTTTGTATACCTTTGGACAGAACCAGAACAGAAATTTCATGTTGTTGACATATTTGAGTCAAAGGTATTTTAGATATGCAAATGAGGCATTTTCTAATGGTAGCTTTTGGTGAATTTAGGAGAAATCTACAGACTCAAAAATACAAAAGCAGTAAAATAAACACCTACATGTGTATTTTGGATGTTTGCTGTCCACTAGTCTACGACATGTTACCGATCTCACAAATTAATTCAAGACAAACAAAGTGGAAAAAATGCCATAAATTGAACAACTAGGCTCCACCTTGGTTTTTACACAACAGTGTAAAACGTCTGACATGTAATTCTAGCCTTTTATTGGATTATGTTTTGGGGGGTAGGGGGGTAATGAAAACACAAAGAACCCCCATTAGCCGGAAGCCCACTCCCTCTCCCAGGTTGAGGCTGACTCAGGTGTCTGGCGGATCTCAGGAGGGACTACACACGACCAGCATGCCATTCATTATTCAAGAGGCGGACCCAAGACCAGGCGGGCAGGTTGACAGTCTGTGGAAACCCATGACTGAGTTTCTACTTCTCCGGTCAGTTCAGCCAGCCGGCGAGCGTTCAGCGGAGGGCAGCCTGCCACCCGAGCAGAGAAGCCAGGTGTGATGTTTAGTCACAGGGGAGATGGAATCAATTTTTTTTTTAAATGATGATTTTACTGACAGTGTTTTGAAAATGTATAAAATTGCATCATGCTTAAATCTGTGACCTGATGCTCAGCATCAATCCACAACCATGCGTGTCTGTGAACACCATTGGCTGGACATTGTGCCGAAATCAAGAGGCTTTTAATGACCTTGATGCATGCTGGGAGCAGCTGATAGAGTTAACCCTTTACCTGAGAACAAAGGGCTTCAGGGACTTACTCAGCATGGGATAAGATGTTTTTGTCTTAAAATTTTAATCTTGAATGTAAAAAATAAATAATGTTAAAGGGTGTACATTAGTTAGAGAAGAAGAAAAGCACTATCAAATTTGCCACACACACGTAATTAACTTCTGTCACTTTGATGCCGCGCGCGTTCATCTGATTTCCATATCGGACATTTTTTATATATTTTTTTTACGCAATGCCCACTTTTAATCTCACTTGTACACGTTTACATACAGGTGTGTGTATTTGCATGGGGGTTTGACCTTACCGGCACGAGACGGTAACTTCTATCTTAGTTGCAGGGACTCTGGTGTTGAGAGGGTCGAATTCCCCTATCGATGCCATCATCGCGGCTCGCGACGCTAATGAGCATCCGCAGAGCGAGAAGAAGAAGTAGAAGAAGAAGGAGAAGATGAGGATGAAGGTATGATCATTCACAATAGGATCGTGATTGCGGTAAATCCATTGTCGAAGAAATCTTCCTGAGGTGTTTCGCTCGTGGAGCAGCGGAGGAGGAAGAGAGAGAGAGAAAGGAAAGGGAGAGAGAGAGGCAGTGAAAGTTGTGAGGCAGATTTAAAGTTCCTTCATCATTCATGCGTCTACGGTGCGCTCCCCGGTGTCTCTGTCCGGCGCTGAGGAAGAGGAAGAGGAGCGCAGCCAACCGGAGGCACCGGCAACGGCAACGGCACGGTGCTCTCTCTCTCTCTCTCTCTCTCTCTCTCTCTCTCTCACTCTCTCTCTCTCTCTCTCTCTCTCTCTCTCTCTCTCTCTCTCTCTCAGGTGGTGATAATGAGATCACCAATGAAGGACCATTGATCATTTTTCAATGGCTAGAGCAACAGGAGTCCATGATACATTCTGCAATTTTAATAAACGCATTCAATCATAATGCGTCATGTCGAGGCACCCCATGATGATTTTTGGCTATTTATCTTACATAACATTTTTTCCAGTCTGTAGTGAAAATAAAACATACAAAAATACAAAAGGTGATTATTTTAATACGTTGTCTGTTTGAGTCTGTAGATTTCTCCTAAATTCACCAAAAGTTACTATTAAACTACGCCAAATTTGCATTATTACATTATTATTACATTTCAGAAAACTTGTATTATTGTCCTAATGTAAGTAATGAACTGCGGAAGTTTCATGGTGAAATCAACGTTTCACTCTATTCACCTGCTATGTCTTCAAAGGCCGTTTTCCCTAAATGAGACTGAACCAGAATTCTCCACTTCACTCTTACATACATCAAACTTACCAGTTTCATTCCTCTCTATATTATGAAGATATTTATACAACATTTTATTACTAAAAACATGGTTAAAAATGGATTTTAAAGATAGTATTTCTAATGTTTGGAGTGATACAAAGAGATATCCTAAAATCTCTTTGTAAAAACCTTTGAAACAAGAGTTTTGAACCTGGCTTTATCCAATGTTCAGAATTCCATTCTGGAAATATCTAAACTTTGCACATATTTAATATAAGAATGCCTCATTACATATTTAAACATAGAATTTCAGAAAACTTGTGACCAAATAAATAATCGTCTTAATGTTAATATCAGCTTGGGGATGTTTCATGGTCACATGCGTTAGTTAACACTTTTCTCTAGAATAAGTTAAAAACAAATAAAGCGTTGCCACCTGGGTATCACACATGTAGAAACTAAAGCTCTAAAAGTTCAACAAATTCACCTGTGGGAACCCCAAACAGAACACACCGTCACGCTTTCCCTCCTCTCCCCTTCTAACACCCGAGCTGTACTCCATGCTCACGTTGTAAAAGCAATCGGTTACATCATGTACTGCATATATTCACTGGAGTAGGTAATCAAACAATGAGGCTCGCACACCCGTGGTCAATTAGCCTAACAGAAGCAGCAAAAGCTGTAATATTCTAATGAGAAATTGATTCATCAGTCAATCTGTGTATTGGCTCTGAGGTATATACTGCAGATTAATGATTAACAGGAAAATGATGAGTTTGAACTGGAAGGATGCAAAACCAAAAACCAGTCAGTGGTTTCAGAGACTGAAACGGATTCATACAGTGGAAGAAAATGACTGCAAATCAACAACTGAAGATGGACACTTCCTAGGGGTTTAAACAATTGAGATGGGTTGTTGTAACAAAATTGTGATGTACTATGGTGCATTGTTACAAAATCATTTCACCTCAGGTTGATAGCAGACCATCTCAAGGTGTCACTCAGAGAGATCCAGGACATTCTGATTTAGTATTTTAAAATTAAAGCCCTTCAAAATCGCATTGCATGAGCTAACTTCAAATCACATTCATGAAACAATTTGTCTAATTTCAGATGGGATTCTAGAGGAAATGGTGCATAGTTACAAAATCATTTCACCAGAAGTCATAAGTGCATCTCCTTTTTTAAACTAGCATCTAAGAGCATAAACCATAGCATAAACCAGTGCAAAAGTACAGTGCAAAAACAAACCAATACAATTACAATGAGTGCAAAAAACGAATACGAATACAATAAGTGCTAAGTGGAAGGCTCAGAGTAGTACTTCTTGAAAACGTGAGTTTTCAGCCTCCGCCGAAAGATGGGCAGCGACTCTGCTGTCCTGACGTCAGTGGGAAGTTCATTCCACCACTGTGGGGCCAGGACAGAAAAAAAACGTGACCGGGTCGATCGGCCACAGGGACCTCTGAGCGACGGGGCAACCAATCGCCCCGAGGCAGCAGAGCGAAGTGGTCGGACGGGGGTGTAGGGCTTGACCATGGCCTGGAGATAGGAAGGCTAGCACCAGAGTCTTAAACTGGATGCGTGCTCTTACAGTGTAGAGAACGGAGAAGGGAAGTTGTGTGGGAGAACTTGGGGCGATTGAACACGAGGCGAGCTGCAGCTTTCTGGATAAGCTCCAGAAGTCTGATGGCCGACACCGGGGCACCGGCAAGTAGTGAGTTGCAGTAGTCCAGGCGGGAGATGACAAGAGCCTGGGTGAGCACCTGCGCCGTCTCGTCAAGGAGACAAGGAGCATGTAACCGATGCAATGTTTACTGAGAGTGACAGTTGGTCATCCAGGGTCACACCCAGATTCCTTGCAGTTTGAGTTGGCGTCACCACGGTATCATCAATGGTGATGGACAAGTCTTGGTGCGGGCAACCCTTCCCCGGAAGGAACAGTAGCTCGGTTTTGTCCAGGTTGAGCTTCAGGTGGTGTGTCGCCATCCACTTTGAGATGTCAGCCAAGCACACAGCGATGCGTACCTCCACTTGGGTGTCACCAGGGGGAAATGACAAGACCAGCTGGGTGTCGTCGGCATACCAATGGTAGGAGAAGTCATGCGAGCGAATAACAGAACCCAGAGATGTTGTATGGAGTGAGGGGGCCCAGAACTGAACCTTGTGGAACCCCCATAGTCAGCATGCGTGGTTCCGACACGGCCCCCCCATGTTACCGTGGGGTGACCGTGGCTAAGTGGAGAGCAGGGCTGCCTTTCAATCAAAGGGTCGCGGTTTGATCCCTGGCTCCTGCTCTGCTAGTCTCATGTCAATGTGTCCTTGAGCAAGACATTTTACCCCAAAATTGGTGTCTACGGTGTGTAGATAGATACTGAATTGTAAGTCGCTTTGAATAAAAGCGTCTGCTAAATGACTGTAATGTAATGGTAGGATTGTCAGGTAGGATGCAAACAGGGAGAGTGCATCCCCTCAAGGGTGGAGAGGAGGATCTGGTGGTTCACCGTGTCAAACGCAGCAGACAGTTCGCTCTTGCGGCGTGAAGCGACTCTGTCACCGTAAGGAGGGCTGTCTCTGTCGAGTGACCCACCTTGAACCCAGACTGGTGGGGGTCCAAGAGGGTGTTCTGGTGGAGATAGGAAGACAGTTGGTTAAAGACAGCACGTTCAAGTGTTTTGGATAGAAAGGGTAGAAGAAAAACCTTCTGAAGTTCTTGACAACTTCTTCAGAAGGGGGGTGACTCTGGTAGTCTTGAAGGCTGTGGGAAAGCATCCTGAAACAAGAAATGTTGATGAGGTGGGTGAGGAAAGGAAGGAGTTCAGTCGCAATAGACTGAAGAAGAGGGGAAGGGATCGGGTCAAGGGAGCACGTGGTGGGGTGGTTAGATGTAACAAGGTTGAGGACCTCGTTAGGGGAGAGAGGAGCCAGATAGGGTAAGATGGGGCATGTAGATGGGAGGGAGAGCTGAGGGGGAAGAGCTGGAGAGGGTGGACAGGGAGAGGGGGGCTGAGAGAAGGAGGATCTGATATCGTTTACCTTCTTGTCAAAGAAGTTGGCGAAATCATCAGGGAGAAGGGAGTAATTATATTTTACTTATTTCTATATATCATACATTATTAAATATATTTTTTTGTGTACATGTAGAAGGTATGCTGTAGCGTATGTATATATATGTAAGGATGTCTGTGTAGGTGTATATATGTTTAGATATGTATTTGCTAGTTGCTAAACTATTATTACTATTACTATTCATCATGCGCCTTGTTTTTTGAGGTCTTATGTCAGGGACTATTCCAGTTTGTCAAAAAAGTACAAATAAAATAAAAGTTTAAATAACTAAAATCTGTGTGTTGGTGCAGATATAATGGACAGTGAATGTGACAGTTGACCCTTGACCTTGTCACACACCAAAAATGACAAATAGATGTCATTCAATGTGTGTGTGTGTGTGTGTGTGTGTGTGTGTGTGTGTGTGTGTGTGTGTGTGTGTGTGTGTGTGCGCACGTGTGTTTGTGTGTGTGTGCAGATCCACTCAATCCTGCTGCTGATCAGACAGAAATCAATTCGTTTTATGGGCTGAGGAAAAACAGCAGCAAAATGATTGAGAGAGAGAGAGAGAGAGAGAGAGAGAGAGAGAGAGAGAGGAAATGAGAGAATGAAAGAGAGAAAAGGGAAGAAAGTCAAGTTATTTAAACATTTTCCTCTCTCCTGTCTCTGGACGATCTATAAATATAGCGGATGGACGAGAGAGCAGCGGTCAGTGTGTTGGTGTTTGTGTGTGTGTGTGTGTGTGTGTGTGTGTGTGTGTTTTTTTGTGTGTGTGTGTGTGTGTGTGTGTGTGAGTGGAGCGGCAGCTAATTATTCAAGGAGGAAGAAATCCTGTTTAGTTTCCATTTTACAGCAGAAAAACAGCAGCCATCCAATTAGAGAAGGCCTCCAGCAATAATGGAGAGAAAGACAAAGTATATGGAAAAATGAATTTGTTGATGTTCTTCAGGAGGTTTTTTCACTTCTTTGTTCCATTCCTCACTACATCTGCCGTCTCGTTGCAGGTCACTGCGCTTTAAACCTTCTCAGGGAAAATGTCGTGATCAATACTCAGTCAGAATAATAAAAGAGTTTTGCTCCCATATATTGGTCGAGTAAAAGCAAGAAATATAAGTATGACAAGAAAAGAGAGGCATTTTTTTATTTAATTTTTTTAACAATCTGTCACAAGCTTGCTTAAGACGTATATAAATAATGCAACGACATTTTGATGCCTTTTAAATAAGCAATTTCAATTATTTTTTTCCAGACTGCACAGACCTGAATATAGGACGTCTCCTTTTTGCCACATTCACAATCCTCTCTGATTAGGAAATGATGAGCCAGTCTGAGTGTGCCAAGTGAGATGCCTCATGGTTCAAACGCACATATCTACCCACAAATAAGCACAAGCACATGCTGATTATAGCTAGGCAAGCACATAATGTCTGACTATGTGACTCAGTCTAGAAGGAGTTGAGGAGGTGATGCAGGTAGCTGTTGAATATAAAATGAGTACATGTTCAGGAAATGTGCTAGAGGCCCGGGTAAGAATCATGTGGTGCTCCTCAAAAATGTCTTTTCTGAAAGGGTAGGTGAATAAACTTGCCTCTGCTGTAAAGCCAATGCTGAAGTGCCTTAAAATTTGCATTCTCTCTAATGTCCATCAGGGGGCGACTCCTCTGGTTGCAAAAAGAGGTCTGATTGAATAGAAGTCTATGAGAAAATGAGTCTACTTCTCTCTTGATTTATTACCTCAGTAAATATTGTAAACATGAGTTTATGATCTCAATCTCTAGTTTCAAGTCTTCTTGAATACAGCATGATGTTCATTTAGTAAACTATGGTCCATTTAGAGTCAAATAGACCATAAAGCAGAGTATGCTTTAGTGCGGGGCTACCTTGGGATTGACAGGTCATTACCAATGCGTTGTCTGTGTTTTTGTCTTTCAACTTTAACCCTTTCACAGTGTGTTTTCAGTTCATAATTGTAACATTTTTGTCACCTAAAATGTCTTATTCAGCGTTCGGTTGTACTTAGCGCCACCTTACAAAAAAAATAAGATGGCGACAGCCAGAATGTCAAACTCGAGGTTTCAAAACCTTAGTCCACAAACCAACGGATGACATCTCTATGATTAGGTCCACAGTTTATATGTTTCTCAAGCAAAAATTTTCGGCTGAAATTTTGTCTTGCATATTTATAAAAACTGATTTTGGCGGTTCTAAGCTTGCACACCCCTGCAGGACATTTGTGCGTCGGAAACAATATTCAAACGGACTACAATTTCAGCAGATTTTGAGCTGCTTAAATATATGTTTGACCAATGAAATAATTTTTTCCAAGTGATGTCATATCTGATGTATAGCTCCAGGTAGTTTGCTGCCAGTCTTATATTATAAGTTGCGGAGCGTATTATCCATTTGGACCCTCAACACCTAATATTTTACAAAAATAATACACTGACCATTACCTCAACAACCAAATGAAGAACACTATATGGCTTGAGATCGCCCAGCAGCTGGGATAAGATGATAATGTAGCTGATATACATTTGCTTAGGTTATATGTTTGTCACGGAACGGGGTTAGCCAGAGTTAGCATTAGCATCAAATTTGGGGTCCAAATAGTCTATGTATTGTGTAGTTAACGTTAGCCCCTTATGCTGTGTCTCAGTTGAAGTTGCTCACTGAGTGAGTGTGTCTAGCCTTGCAACACATTGCCATTTGCAAATTTCCGCCTCAGATCCTAGTTTGAAACGCCCTTTGATCATGTGACAGCATACAGTAATTGATTCGCAAGGCTTGTGTGTTCCAATGGCCCCAACTTGGAATGACCGCTGCCGACGTGCCATGCCTGTGATCAGCTGGACCGACATTTAGCACAAGAGACAACTGGAACAACAGCATTGCCATACTCTGAAACTTATTGTTTCAGGGTGTGACATGCGTTTTATGGTTCTCTTAGTACACAATTGTGTCCACATGTCACCATTGAAAAATAAAAAGGAGTCAAAACACCCAAACAGAAAGACTAAGAGTTATTTATTTATTGATTAATGGAAAATGAGCATTGGAGCTGAATTTAGTCCTTTAGCATTCCGTTTTTGTAGAGGAGTGTGACATAATATGAAGAGCAGAAAGCCATAACAAAGTGGTTGGAACTGTATAAAAAGAAAAAAAACGTCCATTGAAATGAAGAGCAGTCAGAGCTTTAACTGTGCCAGGTTTGATGAAATGCTTCCTCCCAGTGTTCAGTGCATCACACTGCAACTCAGATATTTTCTATGGAATTTGGTTCAACCTCAGCTATTGGCATTTAGAATGTTTTGTTGTGTGCATCTTCTCATGCACGAGGATATTCGCTTGATTTTTGGATCAGTTCCAGTGTTTTCATCGTCTCACAGGATGCAACATCCATTTCATTTCCAGATAGAGGGGGAAATGAACACGCATTTTTTTTTATATGATGGGCTGTAAGCATGAGCATATCAATACAAGCATTTTAACCAGAACAATGTATATCAAATTTCTCATTCGTGAAAGAAAACTTAAGTAAAGCTGTGTTGTAGTTTGTGGCAGCTAAAAAGTGTTTACGTCCATGCAGTTTTCAAAAAAGCTTCATAAGAAAGGAATTACCTGCAGGAATCACTGCAAACTTCATGTTTCATTCAAAGCCATTACTCTTTTATTGGAAATGAGTGGTTTTCACTTCAAGGAAATAAAATTGTTGATTGATGCCAGATAGATACACACATTTACACTTATATCAATGACAACACTTTGATGGGGAGTCCCCCCCCATGATACTTTGATATTTTGTTTCTGTATACGTATATTTTTGCTACTTAAACTATTTTTCTTCTCAACAGTAGCTGTTTCCATATATGTGTGTGTGTGTGTGTGTGTGTGTGTGTGTGTGTGTGTGTGTGTGTGTGTGTGTGTTTGCGTGTATGTATATATATTTATTAATATCAAAGTATCAAATATATATATATATATATATATATATATATATATATATATATATATATATATATATACATACATATACAATGAGTATCACATCAGAAATTTAAACTCCTGTGAAGACCTCTCTCCGATTTTCTCTCAAACATGGGTTAGATGACCAATACTGACTTGTTTTACTTTTTTATTCTGTTTACTGGCGGATTACAGCCATGCGTATCTTATAGCGTCAACTTCACTGTAGCCGAGTTTATTCGCTTAAAACCAAAAGGCGCCTAATTTGCACTTCTTTTTTTTGTGACATTTCAAGAGTTCGCTTAAAATGTTCTTGACAATTGATTAGAAGCACAGCTAATGAGTCTGCCAGGCGGCCTTTAATCTGCTGTGTGTACTGTACTTAATGGGAACCCTGAGGTGACACAATAAAAAGAGTGGGAGGGGGCCCCACCGCTTCCCGAACAGTGGCATGTTCCACTTGCTGACCGACGCCTGATAAAAGACAGTTAATTGGCTGACTGAAAGGCATCACATACAGCTGTTGATGATGCACACAATAAGGAAGCAAATAAAAACTCACTGTTTGATTCAAGGGATATTCTTTCTTCATGGCTACATCTTCTGCTGTGAGCATCTGAATCAATCAGACTACACCAAGTTGATTTTCTTAAACATGAACAACAGAATGAGGTTTTGCTGTGTAGCTCAGGGATTTTACAACACATAGACAAGTAGATCTGCCAAGTTCCTTAAACGTGTACTCATCATCCTTTTTCAGCGCCACGGACAGTGGACAGTTGGGTGCTCTTAAAGGGGACGTATCATAAAAACCTCACTTTTTCAGTGCTTGTGCAAATACATTTGGGTTTCTGGATTGCCTGCGAACCCACAAACTGAGAAATAAGACAATCCAGTCAGTTTTTAGTGGGCTGCCTGGATCAGGAAACAGCCAGCCTGCCGGGAACTGACCCAGATCGGGCTTCGCTGCTGCCTTCGACATGCAGTCGGAAGCTCTGGTGGGAGGAGGAGAACTCCGTGCCCAACAACAACGTCTACTCCTTCAGCCATGAGCAGAGCTTGGACTGGCTACCCACTGGGAGATAACACCAACACCACGCTGCTGGAGAACCAGGTGGTATTACTGGACCCGCTGGAAGAAAGGGAGGCATGGGAGAACCAAAACCAGGACCGCACGTAGCAGATTGTCAAACACCTGCTGCAGTAAAATGAGATGTTTTCTCAAGAGAATCTGGTGCCAAAATCAACACAAAATGATAGTTTGCTGTAGTAACTTTTAAGTTAGACTTAAGACCTTTTTACATTTTACTCACGTTGATATTTCAGATCAACTTTACAATAACCAAAGTCGAAGAAAAAAATAAATGAGATCAGTTACTTGTTTATGTTACGTAAAACACTTCCCCATGTCGTCTGTAGCAGTAGCTAGCTGACTATCTGCTCTGAGCATCCCAGCTGCAAACTAAATATGAGTGCTGTTGTTTCCACTATCCTGATCTGCTCACGTTGATGCGAATGGCATTCGGTAAATTATTAATCTAATAGATGTCAGCAATTATTTTGAGTTTTTATATTGCATTGTCAGAAAAACACGTCTTAGCATTTTTGAAGACTTTTGAAAGATTAATTGAAGACATTTTAATAGCACTTAAGGCTTTTTACATTCATGAATGCAATGCCTTTTATGACATTTTAAGGATACACGCTGAAAATAGTGCCCATAGTCCCCCACTTTGAGTAACGTTTGCTAAAAACTAGAGAGCTCAGCTGTTTCAGGAAATTACTGAGGCTTTAAAAATAATAGAATCTATTATTATAATAGGAATGAAAGGACAGGGAGTAGAAGTATTGAGAGACACATCAACTCAGGTGGTCGGTTCAGGTGTTTTCATTGGACAATATTTGTTATTGTCCAATTATTGACAATAATGGAAGCACAAGATATCGTGAGCCTTATCTTCTGGATCTTATGAGCTGATGCTTAAAGCTTTAGCGGCACTGTAGATGCTTTAAGATGGATCACTACTGGGAAGCAACTGTGCACTGTTATTTCCCCATAACACACTGGCAGTTCACTGCTATGTCAACAGGTGGCAACCTAACACAAGCTCATGTGAACGACCATGCAGCACTGTGTGCTGAGATGGAAACATGCTCTGAAATACTGTGTGAAACATACATACTGCATACTGTCTACATATGTGTAATATATACAGCGTTTGATATAATATAAGACTGGCCTGCCTCTGACACTTTTTACACACACGAGTGCATTCAGTCAGTCATGCAGACGTTCACACACACACACACACACACACACACACACACACACACACACACACACACACACACACACACACACACACAATTCACAAGTCTTGTTTTTTTTCTCTCTTTCTCTCTGAAAACACCTCTCATTCCCCGAGAGGCGTCCCCTCGCTGTGTACAAGTCTATTTCCTTCCGCCGACATCGTCCTCACTTCAGCGGCCACGCTGTACCTTTTTGCCCTCCCTCTGCCAATTTTAGCACACACTACCACACACACACACACACATACACACAGGCTCACACACATGAATCCCCCACGCGCTACTACATGCACACATGAAAAATACAGGCACACAGGAACACACTAACGCAGCTTGTCAACTCCCCCGCTGCTGCTGCTGCTGCTAACAGATGACAGGAGGCCCCCGAGGTTGAAGAAAGATAGTCTGAGTGCAGTGAAAGTAAGAGGGCAAAAAAATGCATGTTTGTTTGGACAGCATCCAGATGTACGTGTGTTCGGAGCGAGAACAGCGCGGCCAGAAGGTACGACAGGAAGAATTGAGCTTGTGCATCATTAATCGGATTTCTGTATGAATTGTCAAGCATGCGTGTGGAGACATGTGGGAATGTGCATTTGGTCCTCTGAGATCTCCACTGACGTGTTTTATTTTGTCAAACTCAAACACAACTTGCTTGAGGGCCCCGCAGTGATAATCTAACGCTAAAGTCTCTGTATGTTCCACCTCTAAAGCATACACTCCCTTGCAAACGACTGTCTTGGCCTATAGTTTTCCATAAATGTGCTAGGTGCAGG
This sequence comes from Cebidichthys violaceus, assembly GCF_023349555.1. NCBI lineage: Eukaryota > Metazoa > Chordata > Actinopteri > Perciformes > Stichaeidae > Cebidichthys > Cebidichthys violaceus. Next base: position 16,661,986 of record NW_027176816.1, read on the forward strand.
TGCAGAGTGAGAAACAGAGCTTTTAATGGATGGAGAATGAAGGCTTCAACAGTTAATGCAACATCTGGTGATAACAGAACACCAGGTGGCAACCTCCGGGTCTGAAAAGTGAAGCCAATTCTAAAGTGCCTTGAATTTGCATTCTCTCTAATGGCTATCAGGGGGCGACTCCTCTGTTTGCAAAAAGAAGACTGATTGTATAAAGAGAAAATGACTCTACTTCTCTCTTGATTTATTACCTCAGTAAACATTGTAAACATGAGTTTATGGTCTCAATCTCTAGTTTCAAGTCTTCTTCAATACAGCATGATGTTCATTTAGTAAATTATCGTCCATATAGGGTCAAATAGACTATAAAGAGGAGTATGCTTTAGGGCGGGGCTACCATGTGATTTTCTCTGAAACGTTGCAGCTAATGTTGTATACCTTCAATAAACTGTAGTGGATGTAATCATCGTGACGTCACTCATTGGTTTGTGGACCGCCGTTATGGAGCCTCGAGTTCAGCGATTTTGTCGTCGCCATGTTGTTGTTTTTTGCAACTGAAAGTGACCATATTTGGAATACGTAGAAGTGACGTAGAGACTCCGTATAAGGCTCTGGTAGCTGCAGCGACCTGTCAATCACAATAAGCCCACCCTGAAGCGTACTCTGCTTTATGGTGTATTTGACTCCAAATAGACCATAATTTACTAAATGAACATCATGCTGTATTGAAGAAGACTTGAAACTAGAGATTGAGACCATGAACTCATGTTTACAATGTTTACTGAGGTAATAAATCAGGTGAGCAGTAGAGTCATTTTCTCAAAGACTTCTATACAATATGACGAATTTCTGCAACTGGAGGAGTTGCCCCCTGCTGGTCAGTAGAGAGAATGCAAGTTTTAAGACACTTCTACATTGGCTTCAATCGGCAGAAACAAAGGCTGCCGTCTGGTCTCAACAACTATTGGATGGAATGCCACAAGATTTGGCTCAGACATTTATGTATCAGGATGCATTCTAATAACCTTGGTAAACTTTTGTGTCTAACTTTGTCACCATGTAAAGATTTTGATTTGCCCACTAATTTGATGTATGACCAAATATCTGCAAAACTAATGACATTCCCATCAAGCTGTTATTTGTGTGTTAATGCTAATTCGCAAATATTAGATTTTCATTCATATTATTATATTGAAAACAATGACAAGGAAACACATTGCAACATTGATGTTTCTGGCAGAAGAGGATCCATGTTTATCTTGTGGAACGCCATAAATGTACACATAGCCATGTGATTTTCCGATATGCGATAAATGAAAAAAAAGTAATATTAATATACTATTGCAACTTTGAAACATTGCATTTACAAAAACTTCCTTCCTCTTCCTTTGTTGCTGATTTTGTCCTGCACCTATAGAAATAGAACAGGATATTGAACTGTTTTCTTCGGTCATTAAGAGTTGTACAAGAGAAAATGGAGATTGTTAGTTAGTCATGGTGACTTTAAACATCAGTGGGGGCCATTAGGTGTTGTCAGGAAAAGAGTAAACGCAGCTCCGGAGACAGACGGCTGGCGAGTTAGCTAGCTAGCTTGTCCTTCTCTGGATTGGTAGTGAGGCGGTATGACCTTAAAACCTTTTGGACCCTAGACCGAGACCTAGAGCTACCCCTGGCATTCAGCCCACTGTTCTTCTCATTTTCTGTAACCAGTGTAGCATTACAGTTACACTAAATGTTAGCATTAAAGTGTGAATTCCACCACTGGTTACTGAAGATGAGCCAACCTGGCTAGCCAGCTTACTAATTCTACAACACTTTAATGCTACACTGGTTACAGGGTGTGACAAGAGTGTGTCAGTGCAGCATTGTGTTGTTAAATTTTACTAATTCACTGCAAAACCTCACAACTTGCTGTATGTCGGGTTAGTTAATAAGGAAGTTAGCCCCGCTGCAAATGTCGCATTTGCAACGGTACACATAAAAATGGCCGCTGCTCTGATCATCTGACAACGTTGATTTGAATATATGACCTGTACCCAACTGGATGTGCACACCATTCACCTTTGTTGCATGCGTGATCATTTCCATGCTAAAGCCACTTATTTTTCATGTTTATTAAGAAAGACGTCATTGGTATAGAAACAAAAATCTATTTCACACGTAAAACACCAAATTCATATAAACTATAGGCAGATGTGGTCCACAGTATCTCACGTGTAATAGCATAACAGATGCAGTGGTGAAATTGAATGAAAACACTGCATTTACTCATGTACAATTTTACCTTCCTTGAGTGTTTCAGTTTTATTCTTCTACTTCACTACATTCAGAGACAATATTGTTATTTTTACTGCACTACAGGCATGGGTTACGTTCAGGTTTTACATACAAAACGATTAAATAAGTTACAGCAGTTTTAGCACCATATTGCATTCGCTAATCAGGAGCTAATATAATACGACCAGAAGTATTTTTGATTTCAGGATTTCAGGATTTCAGGATTGGCTTCATCTCGCACAGTGAACGCGCATCCTCTCACATTGGGGGAAACGTATATGATCTCACGCGTGTCTGTCACGAAAACGCCTCATCAGCGGAGACGCGCTTTGATCCCCGTTTTCTACAATTACTACTGCTACTGCTGTGCTCGCGCGTACGAGAACGCGCTCCGTCGCTGTCATCAGTACAATCAGCATCTTCCGGTGGGGGGGGCGCAGGGAAACGGGAGGAGGAGGACGGAGAGAGAGAGAGAGAGGTGGAGAGAGGGAGAGAGCGGAGACACACTGGATACGGCTACGACAAAAAAGAAAAAGAAACATGCTGATGATGGAGTCGAGGCGGTGGAGGATGTCGGATTTACGAGAAAGGACTGTTGAAATTTGACAGAGGGCTCCCGCTGAAAACCTGTTCTCGGTTTTTTTTTCTTTTTTTTTTCTTCTCCCACCCTCTTTCGTTTCCCCCCCCCCCACCCCCCACCCCACACACACACATGCTGCGCGGACGCTGAAGGCGAGCAGAGGGGAAAAAAAGGGGGGAAGCACCCCTGCGGATGCCTCGGTAACGGTAACAACGGGCTCCACGGCCGGCGCGTCCTCATCCCACGGATGGTAAATATAAAAGGACACCCTGGAGACGGACCTGGACTGATGGATGAGGAAGGACCGCAGCTTTAACCCCCCCTCAACCACCAACCCACCCGCCCACTGTGAAATAAAAGAAAAATCCTGTCTGGATGGATTTTTTAAATATATTTTTTTGTTCTCAATCATTCATGGTGTAGCCCCGAGGAGACGCGCCTCAGACGGCAATGTTGAATCACTGGTCTCGGTCAATTATTCATTAGTGGTATAGGTAGGCTATGTTTTTTTTTTGTTTTTTTTTATTGCTTCAATGTAGCATTTTCCCCTCACTTATTTTATTTTTTTTTACAATGTTTAACCTCGTGATATCACGCACATATTTGCAGGTTGCGTTTTAACCGTGTGGTTATGTAGGCCTGTTTCAAAAGCCTTTAACAGCCACATAGGAGGTAGCCAAAGTGTGTGTGTGGAGGAAATTTAGGGCGCTTTGATATCTGGAGAACTAAAAAAAATCGGGGTAGTGAGAGGGGGCATTTTTAAAAGATTTTTCCTGTAAGAGTCTAAAAAAAGGAGGAGGACTGGGGGGTGGAAAGAGAGATACGAGGAGAAAAAAGAAAGAAGAAAAAAAAAAAAACCAAATATGTTGCCTTCCCAAGAAGCCTCCAAGATCTACCATGACAACTACATGCGCAACTCCCGCGCCATCGGCGTGCTGTGGGCCATCTTCACCATCTGCTTCGCCATCGTCAACGTGGTGGTGTTCATCCAGCCCTACTGGATCGGTGACAGCGTCAGCACGCCGCAGACCGGCTACTTCGGTCTCTTTCACTACTGCGTGGGCGCCGGGCCGTCGCCCAGCCGGGAGCTCACCTGCGCGGGCAGCTTCGCCGACTTCGCCTCCATCCCGTCCGGCGCCTTCAAGGCGGCCGCGGTGTTCGTGCTGCTCTCCATGGTGCTGATCCTCGGCTGCATCGCCTGCATGGCGCTTTTCTTCTTCTGTAACACCTCCACCGTTTACAAGACCTGCGCCTGGATGCAGCTGCTGTGCGGTAGGGCAAACCTTGTCACTTAGCCTACATTTAAAAAAAAAAAATCAAGACCTTTGATGAGTGGGGAAACCCCATCCTAAACTCAGATGACCCTTCTGGTTTAATTGCACGAACCGCCAGCTTGCAGCACATACAGGGGTGTTGGTGTTGTATCACAATTTGACATCTTTTATGAATGCATTTTTTTATATGAGTGCATTCTACTTTCCGATAACCGGATTGATCAGACCATCTGTTTACCCACAGTTCACTGCTGCATTGACACCTTGTTCAGTCCCTGATCCACCAAAATCTGTAGGTCTCTAGAAGCTCAAATACATATAATATTCTTATTCCAGACTATACATAGAATTATTGCAAACCCCCCCCCCCCGTCCGCGTGAGAGACTAACTGGTGTGACATCATCAAAACATCATCACGGACTTCTGAGGTCAGTGTGCCAGAGTGGCACCGGCTCGCGCTCCTGTAGAAATGTCGTATCGCGTGAGAGTTCTCGCGGGTGGACGTGAGATTAAAAAAGGTGTTTGTGCGGCAGGTTTGCTATTGGCGTGAAAAACACGCTTCGGTTTAAACTGGCGCAGGCTACGTTCTGTTGCGGTTAATTAGGATGTTTTTTAATGGATGCAAATGTCATTCGTTCATCCATTCGCAGCTCGCCGTGCACGAGGCGGTGTGATGTGATGCCGTTTGAGGCTTACGTCGCTGTTTGATATGGAGTGAATCCAGGTCGATTGGATTACATATACATTTTTATTTTTTTAGGACGGTGATGTTTTTGTCTTCTGCTCTCGTGGGCAGATTACAGTGCTACCTTCACGGACAATACAACTTTAGCGATGGCGACAAGTGTAACTTTGACACGTTTAGGTTTGTGGAGGTGCCAGAGCTGTAGGACCCGTATGGAGGTGGTGTTGTGTGAGAAACATGAGATAACATGATAGGGAATGGTTAGTCACTAACAGTACCAATATTTAGTTGAGTTTATTTTGCACAATTCAAAAAAATACACAAACACAACAAAGAAAAATAATGTCACTGTGCAGGGAGATGCAGAAAAGCCACGGGGCTTACTTGAAGCCTCCACCATACAATATTATAATTTCACAATATTATCGAGAACACAAAATGAATATACATGAGATATGACTATGTAATATTGATGACAAAGTATTTAAACAAGATAGGATGTATAATAACAATAACAATACATTATCAACAACAACCAAAAATATTATATGGGTCAAATTCAGGTTTCATTTGATTACTAATAGTCCATCTACAAACGTTATTGTGTACTGTAAAGGGGGGAAACTAACACGTATTTTAAAAAATAAATCAATAAAATAAGTTGATTACTCGATAAATAATCAATTAAATCAACAAGCAAATATAAAATATGTATATCACAAGTACCCAGAGCCCATGGTGACATAATATCTTGTTTTCAAAGATGATCAGTTCACAGAGAACCAGCAAATATTGACATTTGGAATCAGATCCTATTTTTTTGTTGCCATTTTTGCTTGAAGAATTACTTGACGAATCAATTTAGAAATAATCATTGCAGATGATTGACGATCAACTAACTAATTGATTGTTCAACTAATTACTTCAGCTCTTCTTTCTTGACTTTTTTAAGTTTTATTCCACTTTCAGGATAAAGACTCTGATGCTCATATTGACTGATTATCCTAAATAACCCGCACAGGAACATTCTTGTCTGATTTATTGCTACTGTCTTTTTTGAAATGACACTGATCCCCAGTTATCTGTTCGAACATCTCGTGGCCGAGAGAGTAAACTGACCACGTCAGCAGGACTTAACCTCTGATCAGCCAGAGCAGCACCTACCACGATCTCTCTCATATGCACAGTTCTAGTGAGCCTCCTGTATGTATCCGACTCCTTCATAAGCCAATCAATTTGATAAATAGGCCAGGCAGAATAGCGTGGGAGTCAGTTTTCTGTATGGAAACAGTCAGCATACTAAATGAGAGGGAGGGAGAGAGGAAGGGAGAGACAGAGAGGGTAAGAGAGAGAGAGAGAGAGAGAGAGAGAGAGAGAGAGAGAGAGAGAGAGAGAGAGAGAGAGTGAGAGGGAGATCAGCACTTTTTTTCCTCCTGTATTGTTCCTTTCCTCATCCTCATCTGCCCACTCCGTGCTCTGTTCTGCCGAGTGTGTCGAAAGGGTTTTGGTGCTCTACAATCAGCATGAATTAGACAGAATAGCGGAGGTACAGTTTTTTTTTCTATAAATCTTCATGACTTCACAGGAATTGAACCCAGGTCTTTCCACAAACCATTAATCAAATGAGACACTGAGTAAAAAAAAGCAGCGGTGGATCCTTTACAGAGGTAGCAAAAGTAGCAAAGCTGCAGCATAAAATGCCCCCATTACAAATAAAACTCCCGCATGTAATGGGGTATTCCCACCAAGCGCAAAGCGAACATTTTTGCGTGGAACGATTACATACAAAGTCGCGGCAATCATGCGAATAGACACAACAAAACTACTTGATTATGTTTAGTAAAAACTTATGATTTGGCTGAAAATGTGTAGGTTTTGTTATGTAACTTCAGTTATGTAGGTAACGTTTAAAAGTAACATTGAAAGAAGTCAAAGCTGTTTTTTTAGTTTCATACAGGACACAAACAGCTGTCTACTGGGTGAAAGTCCTGTGTTTGTTTGACCCACCCACCCCGTCCTCTTCCCTACACAGACCTCCACAGATTATCATTCAAAAAGTATTTGTGATACATCAAAAACAAACGTAATGCGACAAGAAAATATGTTTCCCAGACAATACAGTTTTGTTGTATATGGTAACGTAACATTGGGCTGTTGTAGCTGTTCAAGGCGAAGCTACTTTTAACTGTTAAAATGTACAAAGACTATTCGAGTGACTCAAAACACCAAAAACAATGGCAGGAAACTTCCCAACTGGCTTGATATTTATTTGGATAAACTTACCACATACTGGGAATCTAAATGGTAATTTTCTTGCATGAGAAAATATTACAAATTATTTTAAAATGATATTATGATATATTAACACTTTTATTAATAGTACTCAAAACTTTCTCTGAGCTGAAGGAAAACTATTAACTATTAGTAGTGAAACTAGTAATACTGTATACACAGTAAAAGTTAGGGTTGGGGTTAGGTACTTCAAATTTGTACTTCTTAGTGAAGAGTGAAACGTGAAGCTTTTCACTATCTGCTGGATAGTTTTAAGAATATGAATTCATACAATTTTAATTTTGATATTTCATCAGTAAAATCTGAATCTGCTTTGTAACCAGTAACATCTCTCTGTCAGGTAAATGTAGTACTACCATGTTTTTCTCTGAAGTAGAAGTACACATTAAGTAATATACAGTTGAGTTGCATAATTTTGTAAGTTTTTTTATATACAGGGTAAGTCCCTGTACATCAAAAATTATGAACAGTAACTTAATTCAATATATTGTTGTCTATCCGTCTGTGTGTCCTTCGCGTATCTCAAGAACCGTTCATCCGATCTACTTCAAACTTGGTGCATGTGTTGCTGGGGGCCCAAAGACATGCTGTGTCAAATATGGTGCAATATGGACGCGCAAAACGTTCAATATTAATAAACTAACTAGCAATAAGTGACAGCGCTCTTCGCAGCAGAGGGGGCGGGGCTTCAGAGCGGCGGCTCATTGACTGCAGTTCCCTTTTGCTGCTGGATGCTGAACATGCTAACGTTACAACCGAACGCTTCTTCACTTACCCTGAGGTCACTACTGATGAGCGCTTTTCGGCAACGCTGCAAGGACACTTCCCGGGGCCAAAGAAATCGGCCCGCTTCAATTGGGGATGCACTTCGAACGGCCCAGCACTTGGATCAGGCGCGCCAAACAGTCGGCCCATTCCCAGCACGCCGTTGACCATGCCCATCAAAGAGTCTGCACTAGTAGATTAGAATAAGAGTGTATCTGTTGCTTCTGATGATGTAAATTTCACTCTTATTGTCAGGGTTCTCAACAAAAACATCTTGCATGGGAAACATCTCAACTAAATAACTTAATTTCAATCTCAGTATATATTAAACAAACTGTATTGCCTTCTACATGACTAGATCTTCACAATAGCATAAATTAAATCTTGGAAAAGTAACTGTATGTCTTCTAGATTTGGACATTTTTGACTTCCCACATATTCACAGTGCTGACTGAAATAAAATATACCTCCATTCTTTTTTTCTAAATCTAAATTGATATTTGCCTTCCTTTTAATCTGGGTGTACATGTCCGAGTTTGTGAAATTTAACTACTGTCTTTCCAGTGGATTCCAGTGTGGTGGAGGTAAAGTGTCTAATGGGCTTGGCAGACAGCCTAATGCTGCTCGCCACCTTGGAGATGATAGTTTAATCATCCACTCTGCCCTGCTGGGCGTCGCGGCAGGTCTCCTGGCATCGTGCAGCGCCAGAGTATACCACAGCAAATACAGCAAGGGCCAATTTGGACCGGCGGTGGCTGAGATACAGACCAAATGGACTGAGAGTGTCAATTAGGGAGCCCTTCAGGACCCCGATCGCGATGGTTAGCATGCTACTGCAACAGGAAGGTGAAACCAAAATGTTCACCCAATGAAAATGTCCTCATCCATTTACCCTCGTGTCAGCTTTACAGTAAAGTTTTAACGTCCACATAGGACAGCGGTTTTACTCTTGTAGCTACATGTCAGAATTCTAAGTGAATGGTTCTCTCAAATTAGGGAAACTCAGCAACAAGTACGCTAAAAAAATCAATATTGTGGTCAACTAATGGGACTTATTGGTTTATTCAAATGAAAGATTGAAACCGAGGCCAAAACACTGGGGCACAGACCTATTGGCAGAGCAAAGTGACACAGTGTGTCTTGGCTTCCATGAGCTGAAAATGGGCCAAAGTTGGCCCATAAGGTTAATGCACTTGAAAAAAGGACTATACGATGGCACTCATAACTCTTTGCAATAAAGAGTGTGCATATTTACTAAAAGGCCTAAAAGAAGCAATATTGTGCTTAGACATTGGACATTTAAGCAAAACCAAGCCAATGAAAGAGTCTGGAAAAAAAATGAATAAGCCACTAGCAGAAACTCGTGCACGCATGCTGCACTGCTCCTGCACTGCTCCTGCACTGCTCCTGCACTGCTGTTAGAAATACAAGAGGCATTGATTGCAAAATTGCTGCAGCAAAGGCCTGTATCACAAAGCTAGATTTGCAGGTTGTATGGCGTACTAACTGGACAGGGTTTGAACTTCTTTCTCATGCTCTCTTTTAACCATTTTATCAACATATCTTCACAAAACACTTCGTATGATATCCTATGAAAAGTTTTTCCTCATTTTTCATGCGTTTTTCCTACGAAAGCCGGCAAAACGTGTCAACTTTGTGCTCGTTACATGCATACGGTCTTTTCAATACAAACTTCCGTCTTCACAGGAAACTCAGTTAGGTTTAGGCAACAAAACCACTTGTTTAGGTTTTGGAATTGATCATAGTTTGGGTTAAAATGACCAGGAAGTGCCATTACTGAAGTAGGCAAGTTTTGTGACAAAAACATCAATGTTGACTTCCCGCTTCACACATGGACGAACTGAATGAAAGATCGCTGGTTGTTGGACCCATCTACCTTCCCTCATGCAGTGTGTGATTTAGCGGTCTTTATTACTTCCTCATTCAAGATTACAGTTTAATAGAAGGAGGATTAAAAGTGAAAAACAAAACAAATTGTAAACAATAATAAGAGTCAGCGGGGCAAGGAACAAACCAAATGTGGCTAAAAGCGGGAATGGTTCGGGTTATTGGCGAATCGACAGAAACCTACTAAGAGGTGACTTTCCTCATACCTTCCCCAAGTTATGTCACACCTCCATGGGAAATTGAATAATGGGCTCTTTTTACACTTCGAATCTTGACTAAGCAGAATTTTCCCTCCCAGGAAAAGAACAAGTGGAGGGCTAGATTTCCCAAAAGCACCCAAGGTCTGTGAAAAGCTTCGCCGCTCGCATCTTTGCTTGGATTTAGATTAATTCAGTGAAAAGAAAAAAATGCTCCTGGGAAAACTGCTAGAGCTTTACTTTTAATTCGCTCTTTTGAACAAAATTAATTTAGTGTAAGAAACCAGATTTTCACAGAGACAGAGAGATCTATTTTGTGTCTATATGTTGTTCACTTCGCCCATCTTCTCTATCTCCTGCCCCGTCTCTTCTCCCGTATCGTTTCCTTCCATCCCTCCAGCAGAACTGAGGTACCACAGGAAAGCTCAGTGAACCACAAGCCATTGCAGTTTGATGACTCTCTATTTATCCGCCATCAGCTCATGCCTCCATCTCTCCTTAACGTCTTTCCCTGTCTGTTGCAATATTAAACAGAACTAAGCAGGACATGGGCCGTGGCTCAGGGGAGGAGCTGTCCTGGGAGAAACGACCTGTCAGAGAATGGTTGGTTTGAGTGTGTGTGTGTGTGTGTGTGTGTGTGTGTGTGTGTGTGTGTGTGTGTGTGTGTGTGTGTGTGTGTGTGTGTGTGTGTGTATAAAAGCAATAGAGAAAAAAAGATGGAAATAGTAACTTGGAGGAATAGAGAGCGTGAATGAAAAACCATCCAATGCTAAAAGGATTGGACATCATGTTTGGCATTATATTATTAAAGCTATTAAATCATTCATTGTTTGGGCCACTTTTGGGGTAGCGGATCAATCTGAAAACACATGACCTTATGAAATGAACAAAACAGTCCCCTATAGACACCACTCGCACCACACAAATATGAACATTATCATTTGTGCGGAACAGTTTTTTGTGGCCACCTGACAAAGTTCACTCTCTTTTAGCTCTATTTTTGGTCTCCACCAACTCCTGAGGGGATACATCTGTATCTTCAGCTGCGAAATTGCTCCATTACATTCACTGACTAGTTGCAAAAAAAAGCGGCAGGTAGTGAGTGCACTGCTGCCTGCTGCGTCCAGAAATGGGGTTGATGAGAGCAGAGTTGGGGGGTCACAAAATCAAAAGAAGGAGCCAGAAGCTCTGTAGAGCTCAGGTGGACTGTGGGTAATAATTTTGACTGGAGCTGTCATTGCGAGCAAAACTTTTCACATTATACATAGCAATTTGATTAATTGTTTTGATAAGAATAGTAATTTAGTAGTAGCATAGTAATTAATCTGTGGCTAAGAGCTTGTCATGCAATTTGGTTAGCTGTTACCAATAGTGGGTTTAATGGGGGGAGGTCGGGGGAGTTGACCAGCCCTGGGTTTCACACTACTGTGACATGAAATATATTAAACAACAGTTTTAATTGTTTAGATTGATTCATTTGACAAAATTGAGTCACAAGTGGCAGAATTCTGTAAATGACACATATCCGTGTCCCATTTTAAATCTTTTCATGGATTCTATGCTACAGTCTATACAACTGCAAAAATATGTTTTAATAAAATCAGGTGGACAGACTCTCTAAGACACAAAGGTATTGGTAACACTTTATAATAACTACACACTATGAAGCATTAGTTAAGTATGAGTTACTTAATTCATCATTTGTAAAGCATTGTTCCTACATTAACACTCATTAGTATACAATTCACAACAACAGTTATACATGTTTTATTCTTGATTAATAAGCTTGTCTATTATGTGTTTCGTGATTATGTTTTCATACTTTATAAATGATAGATTCAGGTAGTTACTAGTCGTTAGTTAAGTATTTTGTGTGACCTCATCTAAAGTGAGGACTATCTGTGCCTTACAAAGCATTTATAAATGGCATTGCCGCTTGTTTCTCGGTGGTAAAGTAGCAGTAAAGGCCAGTAACACGGTGCGTGGTGATCCTGACGTGGATGCTTTATGAATAGTCTCTGAAAATGACTCCGCTACCAGCAACATTTGTAATTCTACCATGTTAGCTTTTCTTAAGATCTGTGCCTCCACAAATCTTAAGAAAAGCGTATTAATGAACAGACAATGATATATTCCTTAAGAACAGACTATAGTTAATTAGTGGCAACATATCTGTGAATCAGCATAGTGACACTTAATGTCGGCGATCAACTCTATATCATCTGTCGATGTAACTAATCATGCCTTATAATTCCCTATAATATGTATTTGTTAAATTTTTTTGATTCCTTTAAGTGGCCTACTCACTTGTCTGCACTCATCACATTCAGTGCACATTTACATTAATATTCATATCCATATGTCACATTATTAGCCAACGGCTCCACACTAGATGCTAGATGCCTCCAGAGCAGCTCCGTCTCCAACAAATGCAGAACGGAAAATTTGCTTAAATCTTACTTCTGACACTTCGTTGCACCCTGGACTCTCGTCAAAAGTCACTTCTTACTACATCTGCAGATACAGATGAATGGTTTAGTTTTGGCAACTAAAACATTTTGTTAAGATCAAGGGAAGATCGTAGTTACAGTTAACTAATTCTTTGTGTGACATTGATGTAAGTGACAGGGTGCAAGTGTCAGTGTTCTGCATGAAAGCAACACATCCATCCATCTCCCTGACCATCACACGTTTAGCTTTTCGCCTCGCTACATAAAGGGAAAACTACATCCTGCTTTGGTACAGAACGTCGGCATTGATCGAAGATCTTGTGTGTGTTGTGTTGAATGGTCCAATATGAAAACAATTCCTGTAGATGCAGGTCTATTATTACCAGAACAAAACTGAATTACATTTACTCACGCACTGTACTTATTGTACAGTACTTATGTAATATGAGGTACTTTATTTGAGTATTTCCATTTAATGCTATTTCATACCTTTACATTTCTAAGGGAAATATTGTGTTCTTTTACTCCACAACATTTACTTGGCAACATCAGTTACTAGTTACCTTGCAGAGTCAAAAACAAAATACAACTCAATCAATTAAAATATGATGCATTATTATGGATTAAGCTACCCAGCAGTGTATAATATAGTTCAAATGAGCCCAATATTTATCACATAAAAGTGAACACATAGATGCATCAATAATTCTTATGCATTGTCCTTTTATGTAGTATTCTGAAATGGGCTATTCTGCAGAAAGAGTACTTTTGCATTTGGTACCTAGTATATTTTGATGCTAAAACGTATGGACTTTTACTTGCAGCAGAGTATTTTTACAATGTGGTATTAGTGTTTTTACCCTGTACAACGATGCCATGTTGCTGGAGACCCAGGCCGTATCGCTGGGCCCGCTGGAGGGAAGGGAGGCACGGGAGAACCAGAACCAGGACTGAGCGGCACATCTCCAGTAAAACAAAAGGTTTTCTAAAGGAGTCTGGTGCTCAGAAACCGCTACTGCTTTTGTCCACAGGGAGCCGCCAAAATCAAGACAAAATGAAAGTTCCTTGTAGTAGCTTTAAGTCATAGACTGTATATAAAAAGTGGACATAGTCATCGCGACACCACCCATTAGATTATGAATTGCCGTTATAAAGAGTTGAGTTCAACGATTTTGTCGACGCCATCTTGGCTTTTTTACAACCATTGAACGAAAGTTACCATATTTGGAATGCGGAGAAGTGACGTAGAGACGTTGTATACGGCTCTGGTAGCATCAGCGACCTGTCAATCACAGTCGCCCCCTGTTGGTCAGTAGAGAGAATGCATGTTTTAAGACACTTACGCATTGGCTTCAGTTACTTCAGGTTGCCACCTGCTTTTAGTAAAGGATCTGAATACCTCCTCCCCCACTGATAAATACTTGATAACCCCAAACATAATGACTCCCTTTTTGCAGACAGTTTTGTTGTTTAGTTTGCAGACTAACAAATCCTTATGAACTTCTTCATTTTGAAAAGGAGAAACACAGTGTTTGATAAATAAGCAACGTTCTCTGTTCTTGCTCTTTGTCACTCTCTCACTCGTTCACACGTGTACACACGGACCACCCGCCTTGTCCATTGTTGTTCTTAAAAGCAGTGTGAAGTATACTGTATGTGTCTTACTTCAACGGGAAAGCGGCAGAGCAATCGAACAAGAGCGCGTGTGTGTGTGTGTGAGAAAGTGAAGGAAACACAGCGAGTGAATGGGTTTGTGTGTGCATAATGTATGAATGCTTCCGTGTGTGTGTGTGTGTGTGTGTGTGTGGCCACGCATGTGTGTGTTCACATGATCAAGCAAGACAGCGGGTAAATGTGTATGTGACAGTGTGAGATTTGAATTATTAATGAGAATGTTTGGAGCTAGTGGGGGTTTTTTTTTGGGGGGGGGGGGTTCCCGCACTACCAAATGTGGAAAGAGGGCATACATGTGTTTTGTCGTTCGTCCATGTGTACATGCTCCGAACGTGCGGTAGCGCCGTTGCACACATATGGACCAGGAGCTAAATAGACGCTGCAGTGGTCGAGTTAAATATAGAACTACGGAGAGAGAGAGAGAGAGAGAGAGAGAGAGAGAGAGAGAGAGAGCCAGAGAGAGAAGAGGTTCCCCGAGGGATATCCCTGCCTCTCTCTCCTCTCTCTCCCTCTCTGAGATTTCTGGCCGGCTTTTCCCAACCAAAACGTACATGTTTTAATTATCAGCCGCTTAATAAATAATTCCAAAGTCACCGGGGTGTTTCTAAAAATACCCTGACAGCTGAATAATGGATTCCTTTGACCCTTCTCTGCGTTGTCACTCACTGTGTGTGTGTGTGTGTGTGTGTGTGTGTGTGTGTGTAAGAAAAGAAGCAGAAGAAAGAACGAGAAAGCCCCTGAAGCATGTTGATGAGATGTAGAAGTATGAGTGGAGAATTTCTCCACTATACATCATCCATGCTCCTCATTAATATGTAAACGTTACAGAGTAACGTACTGTATGTGCCTCAATTTTAACAAAAAGATGGATTGTTCATTCTCTTTCAGGAGTTTTAGAATGTTAAACAAGCTATTTTCTTTTGAAGATGATGATGATGATTTGCAGCTTATACAGCTTCATCATAAACAGTGGATAAGCTTTATATTGGAGGTACTTTGCGGATTGTTTTCAAAGGCGATCGGCGGCAGCGTTTGTCGTCTTGCTTTAGGACACAAATGAACAGATAGCCCATCCCCACAGATTTCTTCCGTGGGGATCGAACCTGTCCGCATTCTCACATGCCAGCTGACCATTTGGCTCACCCAAATAACAAATCTAGTTATGAATTAGATGGATTGGCCAGAGGGTATACCGATCTTTGATCCCTCAGTATCTCACAGAACTGCTTTGCGTGGCTCAATAAAAAAACGATGCTTTGGACTTGATGAGATGAGATGACACATTATATGGTTATGTGCAAACCACTGCAGGCCTGCCAGTCCTCTCTCCATAGCCGGGAGTCGTGCCAGCGAGCTTCCTCCTCAGTCGGTGAAGAACGCTGGGATGAGTGAGGAGATGATCAAGGAAGAGAAAGGGGAGAACGGAAAGGCTGGGTTTTCAATACCAAGAAATTAGTTTGGCATTACGTTTAATAATTTTTAGGCAATGGCAACAATTTGGTATAAAATTGAAAGGGTTTATCAGAAGCTCAGCTTACATTCCTAAACTATAATTATATTCATATTCAAACAAAAAAAGCACACAGATAATTAACACTAGGTAGAAGGAGTGAAGGAGTGTAAAGATAGATTGAAAGAGGGGAAAAGAAGGGTGAAAGATCTGTGCCAAGTGGGCCGGTGAACCCTGGCGGGACCAAGATCCTTGTAAAGTGCCCCTTCAGCATTACACCATCACTCACACACACTCACACACACACACACACACACACACACACACACACACACACACACACACACACACACACACAACAGGCTTGATCCCAAATAAAAGCTCTGTACATCGGCGAGGAGGCCGTCCATTAGATAGATGGAGGACAGCAGGCCACGGTCTAGACAGCTTTATTACATTGTAGACTGGACATGGTGATCTCTTTTAATAGAGTCATGCTCACACCTTTCCATTCTGCTGCTCTGTGGTGGACTTCAAAACTGATTCCATGAAGAGGCCAATGGTGTGAACAGTATGGTTAAAAACAAAGCCTTGTTGTTAGTTTTCAGACTTTCACGATGACTTTGATCATTTTGAAACGGCTTTTCAAATGGGGGGGGGGGGCAATGTGATTCTCCATTGGAAGTTGCACCATAGCCTCACCAAAAATATAGAACAATTTAACCAATGTTCTAAATTACTGGATAAGATGTGTGAAAACCGCACGCAACAACACTTCGTCTTAATCATCGCCTCAACCGGGGACGCTAATCTGAATAAGGTTTTAAGCGTCACTATGTAACTTGTGAACTAACAGATAAAACATTCTTACTCTTACAAATTAAAAGTTGAATGTATACGCATATGTATTGAGTTCAATACACTCACTAGGATGACCAATAGCTTGTGGTTGCTAATGTTAGCAAGTCCTCCAAATTGAAAGGCGAAACACGTTGTTTGTAATTGACCTCAAGAGCGACACATACAACGATTTTCTGATCTGGCGGCATGACTTGGTTATGTTCAAGGAAAGGTCATGGTCTGGGTTGAAATACTTTGTTTGGGTGTCGTGTCGTGGTTAAAAGAAAACAACTTTGACTGTCCAGCCCAGTCGCCAGGAAAAAATGTTGGCTTTGTATGATTCTGCAAACCACTACGATACATTAAATGTCAACATTTTACAGTCTGTCCAAACATGGAATGTAGTATATCGAGCGATATACTAATTATTGATGAGTTACGTGGTATAATAACGCGTATGAAAAGCGTCTGCTGAGGGCAGGTGGCAGGGGTGGTGGATGGGTCAAACAAACACATCACCTTCAACAAGTCTGCTGGTCATGTCCCATGTGAAACCAAAAGTAAACGTTATCCTTTAAACTTGTTACATAACATTGTTATGTTTGTTATGTAACTTTGATTAAGAAGTGCACTTAGTGCGGTTGTAATTCATTCACGCTAGTTCCATTGTTACGTGATGTTGTCACACTTGTTACGTAGTCAACAAAGGGCAGTTGTAATTTATTTATGCGAGTTACATTGTTAAGGGATGTTATTATGATTGTTACATAACTTAACATAAGAGAGTCCACTCAGGGCTGTTGTAATGTATTTACGCTAGTTACATTGTTACTGGATGTTGTCAGGCTTGTTTCGTAATTTAACGTACGAAAGTTCGCGAAGGGTGGTTGTTATTGAATTACGCTAGTTACATTGTTATGGTTGGTATGTTAATATTTTAACCCGTATGATGATTATTTTTTCTAACCTTGACCAAGTAGTTTTGTTGCCTAATCCTAACCAATCATTTCACAAAGTTAACCACATGGCATTGTGCATTTCTGCAAAGCGTGATATGAGGCCGATATAAAACATATGTTTGCGTTGACAACATTGACATTCAACGTGTCCCTTGGTTTGCAGACACGTACAACATCATTTCTGGCGACTGCATTGGACTGTCGGTAGGAAACAGGAAACGGAGAGCAGTCTTGTGTGGCAAAGTTTGCCATTTTGTTAATCCATCTTTCCGTACCAGGACTCCCTCCCATTGCGAACTTTGTCGCTCTATAATATCAATATCTGATTTACTGTTTTGCTCCCACTGACCAAGAGTAATGATAACTATGGAGGGTTTGTCGCCTGAATGTAAAAATGTGCTCTGTTGGGGCATCTGCAGTAGTGCCGTAGAACAGATACCAGCCCCCATTTTGTTCAACCTATCCGTCTACACAGGCAACTGACGTGTTACGCTATGCCTCCTGAGTTAGCTGACATTGACTCTTCTCAAAGTCCAACATGATATGGCTGTGTCCAAAATCACTCACTCATCCACCTAATTAATACTCCCAACACAAATGATAAACAGTTAAATATCAGTTTTATTTATAGCGAGAGGTGTAGGTCTATTCATCATCCTTTGCTGAGATTTTGGTCAAAAGCAGTACCCATAACATTCATTTAAATTCCATGAAGAATGGCAGGAAGTACAGTCCACTTGGTAGCAAATATGGAGGGATTGTGGACTCAGCTTCTAAATGATGGAGTCACCACTTTATTCTAGCCTTGACACTAGTTATTCACGCTGGCATGAACAACAGCCGCATTGCGATAACAATATGGGTGCTTGTTTGTCTTGATTGGAGATCCACGGTCATTCAAATCCACGTGTGAATGCATCGGTCTGCTTTTGAGAGAAAGCGGTGTTGATGTGTCAGCGTGCGTTTATATATGTATTACTGTGTATGTGCACTACATTGCATTATACTACCATAATTAAGCAACTCAGTCAGGGCGCATGACACCGTGTTAGATGGCGTCAAGGCTGTATACACAGAGTCAAGCTGCTCTGGAATACTAAGGAGCCTGGATCTGCTCCCATCAAAAATACTTCACACTGAATCTCAGAATACCATCAGTGTGCTATATAAATATATATAGCACACTGATAGTATTTTAGGACCTCTTTTGTAATCATTTGTTTGTCTAGAATGAAGAAATAGATTTGTGTGGACATGTAGATAAGAAAGTCTTGACAAACTGATTATGTAATAAGTCCATAAATAACTTCAGGGCGCTATAAATAAATTGGTTCGCAGTCATTTTACCTAGTTGGATCACAAACGTGTCCTGGCAACACATTTCAGAATGTTTTCATCAGTGCGATCTGCTTTGAAGCCTTGTTCCTAACAGCTGACGGGCTGCGAATGCTTGCGATGACAAGAGATGACGAGAAGTGAAGAACTGAGATGAGAAAAAAAAATGTCATAATGGAGCGGAGCAGCAGTTAGCCATCTTGCTCTCTCTCCCCTTCTTCACAGGACTCATTTTTCCTTTTCATTCTTCAGCGCTCTCTCTCTCTCCGCGTCCCTCCGCTCCCTCTCTGTTCAATCCCTCCTCTTGCCGCCTTTGAAGTATTCCCTTCCAAGTTCAGCATGCAGTGTCTTGAGAGAGTAAAGGGGAGGGAGGAAGAGGGGGGGAAATCCCCCCCAACGACTTCAAAGGGCTGTTGGAAGGTGGGGGGTTATTTTTAGCCCGCTGGTGCCCACTTTAACATTTGAGTTGAAGATGGAGGGGACGGGCAGATAGAGGAGTTGGGCACAGAGTATGTCACAGCGGTCATTACTGTCACACTGCCCTGCAGTACACAAAGAAAGGACTTCTCTACATCTGATCCAGCTCTACTGAATCAGTAGCTTTCAGCACTGTTTCACTGGTGACTTACAGGCGACGCTGATACAGTGCGAACGTAACACATCTGAATTGATTAATAACGCCTGAATGTTGATACATTTGATTACCAGTGTGAGTACCGCAGTGCATTTTGAGTGGTGACGTGTCGACTTTGACTCCTAAGCACCACTGCACACCTTCACTCTGGAAATGTTTCAGATTTAAATTCAGAACATTTTAAAGCACAAATTTACATTAAATCCTTGTGTCTTTTCGGCTGGTGAACAAAATTTGGTGTTTGTTCCACCAAAGCAAGATTTAATATTTACCACAAAAGGAAATGATTGGTTGAGGAGGATGAAGTGTCAGGACATGGCTCTGCATCCACATTTTCAGAAAGCCTACACTTAAGAACGTCGGACAAGTTTCGTGCCAGATGAGGAAACATTCATCAAAAAGCCATAAAACATGTAACCCGACGCTCATTACTCAGTTAATGATTTTTATCAGCTCTCATCTATGCTAATATCTTGCGTAAAGGTCATAAAAGAAGCTAATACTGTGATGATTTCCCACGACGATTACTTCCATCGCTTTTCTATTCTCTCATTACTTACCGTGTTAACGTCATTATGCTCTCTCCCATTACATTCTCTCATTACGCCTGCAATCATTCGGTCGGAGGAGCGGTCGCATTTTCCAAGCGGCGTGTGTCTCGGCCTGAAATACGACTCCTCGTGTTTGCGTGGTGCTCTCCTGTGCACGGAGAGGTGGTGACTAATCTGATATCCTCCCTCATCTGTTGCCACGAGTTCACCACCCACCATTCGCTCATGATGGATGAGTGATGGGAGAAACACGGGGTCTTCAGAGGGAATCACTGATCTGCCAGGGTAATACACTCAGATCCATCACCTTCAGACCCTACAAGCATAACATTTTCCTGCCCTTGTTCAATTCTTGCCCCGGACCTTTGTCTCCCTGTATTTCCTACCGTAAGCTGTCCAATGAAGGCACAAAACCTCAGTAGCAATAACATGAAAAAGCTTGGAATACTCCTGTTTTTTTTCTCCAAAGAATTTTTTTGCACACAGCCAATCAAATCACTTGAACTTTTGAATAGTCACAGTTTTAGCATTAGTTGACAGCGAAACAAACACGTTTAGCTACACAACACAAAAAGATTCATATTGACTCTGTGGCTAATGTTGCCTCATGTACAAACAGATAGTGCTGACTCAAAGAACGAAACAAAAACAAAGATCTGCGGGGGTTTTACTACTTCCAGCCAGGTTGCCAGTGTTGCCAATGTTCACAAAGGAAAGTAGTTAAAGCCTGCCAGAGAAGTTGTGTTGCTGCACAGCCTTAAAGTCCAACACTCACAGAAGCTCTCCTTTCCTCCCACCTAATTGTTTTTTTTATGTCACCAAACTAACCAGCAGCAGTCGAAATTGAAGCACTGTAACCTTAAACAGTGTAGCTTACTGAACCTATCTTAAGCTTACTTGAATTAGTGCGCGTTGAGCCTCCAGTGTTGTAGTAGAGATCAGTCTTGGTCTCGAGACCGATCACTGACAAGTCTGCGGTTTTGACCAGTAGCCGATCAATCAATGCATCTCTACTTTAAAATGTAGTTTATTAAGGAGTCCAGACCCTGACTTGCTGAACAAGCTACCAGACAAACATCAACAGTCAAAAAAGCTTGAAGCTAACATCAGTTTGCAGACTTAGTTATTTATTTAGTTAAATAAACCACTTGCTTTTTGTCCTTAGCTTTTAAGCTCTGGTTACCTGCATGAGTTGGTTTATGTTGTGAAACAATCAAACACAAACACAGGCCCGCCCATAAAAAGAACAATTGTTATGTATCACTGAAGATCTTCTGTCAATTTAGTTGGACTTTAACACATGCATCAGCTAATGGAAATCTTTTTGTTTTCTTTCGTCTCCGTATCGACATCAGTAGTGAGTCTGAACTCGTTGTTTACTCCTCCGTTCTACATTTCGGCCCGTGATCTCTCAGTTACTATATGCCTCATCCCACACAGCAGCTACAGTGTTTGAACGCAGCTCCACATCCTTCAATAGGCACACATGGCATTCAAAATATTCACAATTGCACACTAATTGAGTTGCAGACGTTGCGTAATAATCTTCAACTCAACGCCAAATCCGTTTGAATTTCCATGTGTACCACAAGTGATGTTGCCCGCAGAAAAGACATGTCTGGTCTGGGATGAAGATGCGGCGTGACGTCTGCCATGTATGTTTCCCATCTCCCGGCGGAGCACTGCTTTACTTACAGCCCCTCAGGCACTGGCTGACTGCTATTTAAACAGTGCTGGTGTGCAGGGAGTATGGCACAATCAGCTCCCCCGGTGATGCTCACTTTGATGAATGAGCAGAGGTGTAAAGTATAGATTACCATTTTTGTTGTAGTGTCGAAATCCCCTGCATGAATTTCCCTAGAGGGCTTTGTACTGTGTGCGCGTTGTTTGTGGGTGTGAGTGCATGCAGGTTCGTTTGTGCAATGCACAGCTACTGGGTTAAATGCAGATGCTACATTTTACTATGTGCTGTGCTGTGTACAATCACAGACTGTATATAAGAAGTGGAAGTAGTCATTGTGTCCATTGGTTTGTGGACCATTTTGAAGCCTAAAGTTTGTAGTTTTGGCAGTCGGCATCTTGGATTAAGGTCATCCCCATCTTGGCTGTTTGCAACCAGTGAATGGAAGTGACCATATTTGGATTGCGGAGGAGTGATATAGAGACGCTGTATACGGCTCTGGTAGGGTAACGACCTGTCAATCACAAGGTAGCCCCGCCCTAAAGCACACCCCGCTTTATGCTCTGTTTTACTCTAAATGAACCATAACTTACTAAATGAACATCATGCTGTTTTAAAGAAGACTTGAAACTAGAGATTGAGACCATAAACTCATGTTTACAATGTTTACTGAGGTCATAAATCAAGTGAAAAGTAGAGTCATTTTCTCATAGACTTCCATACAATCTGACCTCATTTTGCAACCAGAGGAGTCGCCATTGGCCATTAGAAAGAAGGTTTAAGGCACTTCCACGTTGGCTACACTTTCCAACGTGGAGATTGCTACCTGCGTCACATGCTGCTCTGCATATCTATGATGTGATAATTATCTAATTTAATGATCTAAATGTGTTAAACTGACTCTAACTAGCTTCATTATCAGCTAGTCATATTTTTCATCTCATCAATATGAATCTAACTCTAGCAACTTTTTTCTCCCTCAACTTCTCCTCTTCCCCTTCTGTTGTTTAGAATCTCTCTTTCTTTGTCTCCAACCTTACTCCTAACACCACCCCTCCTCTCCATTACACTCTCTTTATCTTGCTCCTCTAATCTCCACTCTCTAACCCTGCTTCTCTCCTCCTCTGTGTCCTGCTGCAGGAGTGTGCCTGGTGCTGGGTTGCATGATCTTCCCAGACGGATGGGACGCCGAGGTGATCCGGGACATGTGCGGGGAGCGGACGGGGAAGTACTCCCTGGGCGACTGCTCTGTACGCTGGGCCTATATGCTGGCCATCATGGGCATCCTGGACGCCCTCATCCTCTCCTTCTTGGCCTTCGTCCTGGGCAACCGGCAGACAGACTTCTATCTTGATGATTTGCAGATGGACAACAAAGGTTAGTGAAGGCATTCTCCAGCATTCTCCACCAATCTATGATCCATGTAGGAGACATGAAAATAAGGAATGGCATTGGTTTTGCATGGCAGGGTAGAATAATAATTGCATTCTAACATAACTCTGCATGGATAGAAAAATATACTTGTATAAACAACTCGGAGGTTAGATTTATGCTTTATTGTTAGTATTTTCAACCAGTAGGCTTTACTTATATACAGGAGAAAAGACTCTGAGGATGAGGACTAATGATGAGGTTGGGAAATGTGTGGGAAGACTTTGGCTGCCTGGGGTTGTTGGAGAGTCGCTACCCTAACTCTGATATAACGCTGGTAGAAAACGATCTCCCACACATCTTTATTTGTAGGGCTGTCCTCTTCTTGGTCCTCCAGACAAGCGCTGTTTAACTGTCTAATTAGCCTGGATTTTGCTTTTTGTAGACATTTAAAAAATAGTATGACTATTTGATGAAATTTAAAGAATAGTACACATCAATCAAAAGACTTATTACGCAATATTATATAACTATTGGCTGTTTTTTTTCCACTTAAAATTAACATTTTAAGGAGAGAGCTAGGTTGGCCAACCAATTTTTTATTTTTAGGCCTAAAGGGACAGTGTGTAGGATTTGGTGGCATCGAACAGCGTGGTTGCAGATTGCAATTAACTGAATCTCGCTTTCCAAGACTGCGATAACATGAGCCGCTGCATCCACACCATAATAACACTAACTTAGGAGCAACCTAAGTCAGACGGTGGATGGTTTTGCCCTCTGCGGCTCACGTTACCTCAGTTTCACAATTGTGTCAGAGAACTACGGCGGACTTCAGGTTTGTTTGTTTGGTTTGTCCATTCTGGGCTACTGTAGACACATGGCGGTGAAACATGGCGTACTGCTTGAAGAGGGCTAGCTCCCTATGTAGAACGGCTCATTGTATGCAAAAACACATTTATTCTCAGTTTCAGGTGATTTGCATTGTTAAAAAAAAAAAAGACTTGAATATTATATTCCTCTTCTGTTGATAGATCCCCTAAATGCCACACACTGGCCCTTTAACTGTAAGGCAATTAACGCGAACAAGATTTGCCCCGATCGAAAGCAAGACTACACACCAACCTCACCTCAGCAACTCCAGCCACATTGCTATCAGTGTTGCGTTCAAGAGTTTCTCCAGCCTCCGGAGGGTTTCTGACAGTTTGCACGGTGTTGCGTCAGGACATTTGAATTGCATTGTTTCAGCAATGTGAAAAGGGAAAGACGAAGAGGAGGAAAAGAACGGCAGAAGAAGGCAGTGGAGGGGGGAGAGTAAAAGATACAATGCCAAACAATAAAAAGTCTCCTTACATGAGGATCGTGCGTTTGATTTGACACACTGTGCAACAACACAAACAGAACCAGAGCGAGGGTGAAAGACATGAAGATAGATCCATGACATGAGACAGAGAAGACTGAGGGATATTCAGACAGAGTAGAAGAGAGGAGTAAAGAGACTGAGAGGGAAAAGTGACATAAGACGTCTCGGTTCTCTCCGACGGCCAATCTCCGAGATGGTTTCTATGGTAACTGGAGATGTTCCAGAGCGTGGGCGTGTCTTTCTGTCTTTATCTGATTAACCTCATTGACAGTGTCACTGAATTTTTTTTTTTACACATTCGATGCTTCGCTAACATTTCTTTCACAGAAATAAATGTTTTCTTTAGCTTCTTTATATCAAATTCTAAAAGAAAACTGCATGACAACCTATGGACAATCCAGGAAAGCATTTGTATTGCCATGTGAGAGACAAAAGTTGAAAAAGCAAAGGTCAATAATATGAAGAAAATATGTAGATTTCTTTTAAAATATAAAAAAAAACTATGAGAAACAAATTAATTAAATGAATGAAAACTGTGGCTGCACATAGGGACGTTTTATTGATTTAGTTTATCATTAAGTGATGACCTAAATGCCTAACTCCTACTTACATAAGCAGATTCATGTTTTTACACAGGCATGCACTTTTTCTGCTTTTGCCTCACCGTGTCTGTGTTAACACTTTTGTTCTTTTTTTTTGTCCTTGCAGATTTTGCTGTGTCGAGGGTAAGTTGACTTTTGCCTTCTACATTTTCATTCTACATTAGCTTTTGAGCACGGTACAGTGCCCAGCCACATTATGTGGCTGACAGAGGTGGTGGAGGGGTCTTTCGTCCTGCTCATCAATCATCCCACAGATTGCGAACCCAAGCAGATTGTATGGTCATTTATTGCTGAGAGACAGTAATACCAGTGATTTATTGTTTAATGGCATCGCTCCGTATGCTGCCCCCATAGACACACCCACCGCCCATATGTCTCATATGACTACCGTGTATATGAACTAAATATAAAAAGCCTACCCAAAAAGACTTAAATATTTAATTGAAACTAAACATAGGCTCCATATTAAATGTTCTAATGGGTTGAATTAATTAATTTAATTCAGTAGACTGCATTCACACCAAATCAGGTGAAAACGCCTGTCCTCCCATTCATTTTAATGTGAGAACTGTGTTTAACCTGCGGTTTAAAAAAAACAATAAAAGACGCAGCAGCCTGTGGCGAAAAAATTGACAGATCATTTTTGGACATTCTCGAAAACCCATCAGCTATCGATCTGATCGATAAGCCTCTGGGGACAGAGGCTTATTTCTGGGGTTCCGGTGTAGCCAGCGGATAATCCGGGACAAGATTTTCTTTTTCCGTGCGCTGCCCATTGTTTACAGTCCGTTCCGTTGTTTACAGTCCGTTTACCAACTTGAAAATGCCAGACTCAAGTTGGAGTTGAGAGACGTAGCCAGTTTACAAGCTAATTCCAAACCAGTTTACAAGCTAATTCCAAACCAATAAAGAGCTAAATTGTGTGTTTACCTGCATTTAGCCAAAGTCTACTCTGACGTGATTGGTCAACACTACTCGGACTACAAACGGAAAACCAGAACACTTGCGATACCAAATGTATTGTCCTGTTCCATAGAAAGGTAGAACGTGTTTACAGAGATTCACTTTTGGAGTAACGCAACCCAACGTCACGCTGCGGCGGCCAATCGCATAAGAGCTGTACAACCCAGCCATGAGGGGAGATCGGCATGCAGTCGCTTGGGCCATTAAATGACACAAGTGCAAACATTTTTCCAAGACGCGCCAAAAACCCACCCGTTTATTCATGATGTTTCATTTCTCTGTAAATCGGTACAATGAGAATCCTCTGTGTTGTCCACAGATCGAGGTGCGGGACAGAAGAGAGCCGAGGTACGGAGTGCAGCGTCTTCACTGAGGGCAACAATGGCACTGGACACAACTCCTCTCTTCTTCTCCTCTGCTCTCCTCTCTTCCTCTTCTTCTCTTCTCTCCAATGATCAGGATATCACCCAATCTTAATGCAGACACCAAGTGTACAGGATTCTGTAAAAAAAAAAAAGAACAAACAAACATCTAAAACACAGTGGGATAAACTATATTTTGAACAAAAAACTAAAAGTAAATTGTACAGTGCATTTAAAACTCGACTTTCTCAACGAACACTTTTATGATGAAAAAAAAAGGAAAAGTTTACTGTATTTAAAGTCTTGATTTGTGTGAGAAATCCAATCCTTAAGATGAAGAACCATCATGTCCATGTATGATTTACACCATTTATTTCAAATATTGCTATTTAACGACTTTTGAGTTTGTGTCTATGTGTACATTCGTGGCTCTAAGAAAGAGGACTACTGACACTGACAGAGTCGAGGCTCGCGGTACAGCAGCAGGTCCATTATTAAACATTCGAAACACTTGAATGGCTCTTCATCTAAGGAGTTTCAGACGTGAGGAATTTTGAAAAAAAGGAGTGCCCCCATTGCAGCTTTACAGATACCTAACATCTCTGGGAGATTCTCTACTGTACATACTTAACAATGTAAATAACATTACTGCTGACAAGCGCAGCCGACGACAAAACCTCATCCGACTCTAATGCATTCGAGTGTTTCTACCCTTTGGTTGCAGTGTTCCCTGCGCCAGAAGAGCATCGGAGTACCCATTGTGTTCCCATGACTCCTCACTGCTGACTTGGTGGGATTAGACAAACGGGGAGTGAATCGGATATCCTGGCTGGATGTTCCGCAGAAAAGCAGGGAACTGTGAATCAAAGTGTTTTTTGGGACAGAGCGAAAAGAAATTTGCTTCCCCTGCATCACCACCACCTCAAAACAAGCCTCTTATTGTAGTATTTCACCCTAAAATAAGTTAAATTGTCAAAAAAAAAGTCAGACTTAGAAATCACATTGTTTAGTTTTTTTCTCGTCCGAGTTCACTCCTCCATGACCCCCTTTCACCAGTGTGCAGTTTACTCCAGTTTATGGCTCCAGCATACAATGATCAGTTTACTCTACAGATGTCTTAAAACTGGGTGAATATGGCTGTACGAGTCTCTCAGAGGGAAGCCCCAAGTGCTGCATTGTCTTAAGGTGATGTCACTTATTTGCCTCTTTGAATAAGCAACGCGACGAGTCATCAGGAATCTGCAGCGGGACAAAAATCACAGCAAATAACCCCCCAAGTATCAACGACTTGTTGTCGTACCATTGAATCCTTGGATGTTAAATATACATTTTTATCGTAAAAATGGTGAGATCAAGAGTCTACAGGAAATCCTCCCCCCTTATAAAGTAGCGTAAAAGTAGCCAAACTAGAATCTATTGGGTCTCATGCAAGAAAATGTCAGAATTTTCCCTTTTTTCTGGGAGGTTATGTCGGATGTGTGTTCCACGTTGGATTCAGCAAATTTTTTAGAAGTTTAATCCGGATCAGTGAGCGCATAGTCACCGACCCCAAAGTGAGTTTTATTCACAAAAATGTTACCAAAGAGTAAAAAAAAGAAACTTCAAGTCCTGCTGTCGTAAACCAGCAGACAAAAAGCAGCAGTTTAAGTAGTTTTACTAAAAAAGGACCCAAAACGGAGCCGAACCGCGCCAAAAAAAGAGAATGGTTCGACATTGTGTTAACATCGAGCTAAAGCAAAGCAGACCATGACTTAGATAGGAGGAGCTCAAGGCAATGCAAGAGGAGAAAGATGAGAGAATATTATACAGTAGAAGATGTTCCAATACTGTGAGACCCCTGTAAAACGGCCTGCAGAACAATAACTTAAAAAATGATGTTCTCATACAACCACTGACTTTTTTGGTTTGGAATTGGGCATGAACAGCGGTGTCCCGGGTGAAAGTCCTGTTTGTTTGGTCCATCCATCCGCGCCGACCTCCTCCATTCGCAAAGGTTTTCGTGAAACAACTAACGTAAATCAGCAGAAATTAAGTTTTAGTATGGGATTGAATTTTTAGGAGAACGAGATATGAGAACGAGGTGCATAAAGACCTTGCAGCAGCAGGGTGAGCAACTACTAAGTTGCTGTCAAGAAATAGGTGAACTTTTTTATTGATTTTGGCAACATATTTAAACTTCAAATCCATTGAAACACAGGCATTACAATTCTCTCCCTGTGGAGAAATGCAGAGTTTCTGTTCTCGACTGGTACAATTTTGTCCATATGAATTTAAAAATGTATCTGTTCCTACTGTACAAAAGATTCTTGCATGAGGCCCATTGAATCTAATATTTCTGGAATCAGCCAATAAAATAGCCGCCATATGTTACAGCAACGAAATAATAATGTCAAAAAAAGAATATTACTTATGTAGCATTGTGACATGCCACCGATACCACCCAGATTATTGTCGCCACGACAACAATGAACCTCGATGTAGCGCTCAAGACGAAGCCAGTGTTGGCAGTTGTGATCAGAATCGAGTTTGAATTTCTATAGGACAACCCAGAAGGGATTGGCTGACACACTCAAGATGTCTGATTTTTAAATCATAATAACGGGTGCTGCTTCGAACTAAAAATTGGCACCTGCTCCATAAATAGGAAAATACCTGCAAGTGCATTCTTTGCTTGGTCCGATGGCGCTGCCAGGATGAGGTCTGTGACTTGACATTGTACCCATGAGCACAGCTATGGCCTCTGTAGTCAACGACTCCGATTGTCATGATATCAGTGACAAATGTGATGCTAACATGTGACAAGCTGCGGTTGCATGGTACAATAAAGCTGGCTGCTGTAATCCAGAGCGTCCAGGGGGCTCTTAGCCCTCTCAGAGCAGCACTTCAGGCTGATTTACTATAACTGAACCTCCTGAGGCACCAAAGCTGGGTCCCAGTCATCACGGAAATTAAGTTAGTTGTGTAATAAAAGCACAAATTGAATTGTTTCATATAAGAAATTGGAATGCTTTGGCCGTTTGGTGGGTTGATGGTCAACCCTGAGAAGTAATTGAATCCATTCAACTGAATAGTTCAACCACACAAGGTAATCTGCGTCCTCCAACAGTGAACCTAATGGACTTTTACTGCGTCACATTTGACTGTCACATTTGAAGTCTATGTTACCCTTTGTTAGGGATGCACTGTTGACAATAGTATTCATCTTAAAATATCCAGGCTGCTCTTATCCAGCGTCCAGCTATACCTAACGCTTGGTATTTTCGTAATTGTCCCACGAAATCAAATCCTATGTGATCCACGTAATCCAGGCCACAAAAGCCCACAGTGAGCGGGAGGGATGGTCAAACAAAAAGCCAGGAGGCTGCTGTTCGTTCTCCATGTGAAACTAGAACTTCAACGATGATTTATTTGTCACGTAACTTGCATATTTCAGAAACGGCACATCTGTACTTATTTTATTTACCCAAACTGTGATATTTTCCTAAACCTAAATAAGTAGTTGTGTTGCCTAAATCCAACCAAGATTCTTGTAAAGACCTTTGAAAGGCCTGTATGCATGTAACGAGTTAAATTGATTGCAAAGTGTTGCTTGACTTTTGTTGAATGAGGATACATTGAAATATCAGAGGACGCCGTTTGCTTTTACAAAACAATCCAGCAGATACAAGTTGGAACAATTCGACCTTGACATTTCATACACATAATATAATGGGTTATTAAACAGTAAGCCAGCCAGTCTCCTATAAAATCACGTTCCAATACAACTGAACTGCATTCTATATTACGTTTTGAGGGGAACATATTTTCACCTCAAAACTGTCTCAGTTTTAAAACATTTTAAACCATACTTGGTTATGTTTAGTAAAATATCATGAATTTGGCTTTAAGAAATTACATTTGTTACGTTATTTGAGTTTGTAAAAGAAGTCAACGTTGATTTTGGTTTCACATGGGACACAAACAGTGGTCTCCTGGGTGAAAGTCCTATGTTGATCCAAACCTCCCCATTACATGGAGTTCTATGGACAATGATTAGAAACTTATCTGGGGGTGAAATTACATTTCCGTGAACAAGAACGCAATTTTCAGTAGAGCTAATTTCAGCCAGATATTGGCCTAATAGGTTGGTTATGGGTGCATCCCTACACTATATACGTATAATGAGCAGATAGCTAGATGTCTATTGGTTTTTTTTCAGAACGGTAGCTAGCTAACTCTCAGGAAGCTGTGAACACAGTACTGTATTTAAGGCTCATGACGGAAACGATTAACAAATACAAGTCGGGCCTTTTCATCGTTGTGATGTGGTCATCTGGGCCGAATGACACATCACACGTCTCTTGTTAGTACAGTTTTAGTTGTAACACATTTTGGTACAGTAGTACTACTACTCTGTTTTTCCAAGCTGGGCCTTTAAGACAATATGAAAACAGCCCTTATGCTGAATCTAACAATGCTGTCCTGCACAGACCTTAGCCTACGTCTATCAACCATGTTGGGGTTGAAGTGGTGGGCCCCTCATTCAAGAAAAGCTTCTTTCACTTTAACCTTGAAGTGACCGTGAGAGAGTTTGAAAAAAAAAAGATACCGTAGAAACAATTGAAGTGGTATCTACGAACCTCATCCATTTGGTATTGCAAGACATTTGCTTTGATATGTACTCGCTGAGACGTCAGCATGGTGATTTTTTTTTTTTTTATATCTGATGGTATCAAAGGCGGTAATGTATTGTGATTAAGAAATATACTATAGCGTGCATCTCTCATTTGGGAATTCTTTCACGGGCCTAGGACATACTTTACAAGAAAAAAATCTATACGAAAAAGGAGATAAAGAAGAAAAAAAAAACCCTGAGACCTAATGGTCACGTCAGGCTTCCTGTGTGACCACTGGTCGGGTTTCCTCGACGATGAACTGAAACATAACTTAACGAGGAACTGACAGTACCTTAAACCCCGATGAGCACATATTTGTACCACTCCAGGTGCCTCTAGAACTCTTGATTTCAGACGTGCTGCAGAACCAGCAAAACAAGTAGTGACACTGTAGTTGTTTTTCCTACTGAAGACACACTGACCGAGATGGGTTTTACTGCAGATTTGAGGTCAATTCAGCTTCAAGTCGAACAATTCAAACAATTAAAAAAATAAAATAATAATTACATAATTAAGTATTTTAATTACCCCCCCCCCCCACACACACACACACACACACACACACACACACACACACACAGTTATTTAGCTTGATTCTGGGAAACTGGGATTTTGATATTGAACATTTAGAAAAACTCACTTGACTTTGTGTTATTTTCAGTTTGATTGGACTGAAAAGCTGAATTTACCTCAATCTTGAATTAAAAAAGAGTGAAAAACGTGAAAAAAAAGAAAAAAAAAAGGACACAGAGTTGATGGGAAGTAATTTCCAAACTCTAGCGGCAAACAAAATGTTTGCAGACTGTGTAAATGTCAATGATTTCATCATGGTTTTTATCATGCAATATCATGTATAAAGACATAATGTTGGGGGTGGGACGGGTCGGGGGCAAAGTCCAGTGATTTACGTTATGATGATAGTTGATTTTATGTTAACTCCTGAAATTCAGATGTTGCCAAAATACCAACATCATGTGTTAACATGAAAAAAAAAATCTTTTTTTGTTTTGTATAACTAAAGAATGAAATACTGATATTTGTCAAGTACTTCTGATGAGATCTTTGTTTTTATGTGTTAACTGCAGAATCTTTCCTTTCTTTTACAGTTTACTTTCTGCGTATTTTGGTATGATGTGTGATGATTGTTGTTTCTGTCACATCGGACTTAACATCTTCAGATTCAATTTCAACTCACTAACGGATGACTGCTTGTCGGGACGTCAACACCCCCACCCCAAAAAAAAATTCATAAAAGTCTATTTATTAAGGTTGCTTGATCGTGGACAGAGTCTGAAAGAGGCTTATTGCTTTTCATTAATAATAATGATTTTGATTTGGGAAATTTTAATGTCTAATGAATTCCTATTTGTGAATAGTATTGCGACTCACCATGATGACAATTTCTGTTATAAAAAAAACACATTTTGAGAAAGGTCGAATAAAAGATATTTTACATGCAATAACGTTATCCTGGCTGAATCAATGAATCCTGTGGATTTTTAAAGGGCCGGCGTGTAAAGTTTAGCGGTATCTAGTGGTGAGGCTGCACATTACAACCAACTGAATCTTTTCCTGTGGGCCAAACATTTGGACAGGGGTATTCAATTAAAATTCACGAGGTCCATTTAGAGAGAATTTGCTTATGCAAAGGTCCAGAATATCACAATAATGTCTAACTTGCACTATGATTTAGTCCCATTTATATTGAAGTAGTCAACAGTTGTACTACATCTGTATGCAGTCAACAACTGACTCATTTCAAATACAGAAAGTTCAATTGAATAATATCTCAACAATATTAATTGTCAGTTTTCAAATTGAACTTGATGAATTATAATACATACATACACATAGATATACATACTCGGATAATATATAAACCATCTCTCATTTCAAGTAAAATAAGGGCTGAATTAAAGAATAAATTACATAACAGAAAGCTTTTTAAAACCCTGTAGCGCCATTTGTATCATATTTGCTACATGAGATTCAGAGACCTCTACGTAATTAACATGAGCAATACTTTCCTGAAAACCCTGTTGTATACAATCCTATACATGTCTGCTACCATCTGGTGGATTGTCCATGCACTGCAGGCAGTAGCAAGCATTTAAATTCCATTTCCAAAATGGCAGCCGTCACAAAGTGACTCTTTCGTTTTCGGCAGGGAAATCATTGATAATTTTGAAACAGTTATGGTAAGAATAACATTTATAGTGTTACTAATATTTCATTATGAATATTTACTGTATTGAAGTAAACTATAATTAATTGATCTTTCGTTCCGTATTTTATAGTAAAATCGTGTTGAAAACATAGGTACCAAATATGATACAGCAGGTTTATAAAATAATAATTCACCTGTGAATCCTTGTATTGTGTTTCATTATGCACTCTGGATTATGCCATATCACAATGCCAAATACACTGTTTTGGTCATTTAATTAAACTAATTAAAGGTATAAATGTCATAGTAAGATATATTGAGTGAAAATGTATGTTTAGGCTATCATAATCTTTTGTTATATTGCTATTTAATTAATTAATTACTTAAAAAAAAATTCAGAGTAAACAATCAGATGCAAGCACTGCACAGGCAATCACTTCTCCCATGTCTACTGTGGGAAATGTAAAGTCCATCTTTGCCTGAACAAGGACAGAAACTGTGTTTTGCCACGAGGCGAAACAAACAGAACCAAACCAACTGAAATGTTCCAAATGTTCCAAAAGCAATGAACATCATTAGTTATTGTTTCTAAAATAAACATTGTTGTGATCAATAAATTGATAAATATCCCTGATGTATCAAATGTGATAAAAAAAAAAATATCATATATGTAAATAAAAAAAATATGTATTATTTTATTTGTTTTGACTAAAGGTCCAATAAACACTTCAATATCCAAAATCTGAATTTTCTGAATATTATATGATGTGTCAGGCTTCACAGAATGTGCATCTTAAGATAAATTACTTAATTTTTGAAAAATAAACTGAACTGAATTGACTTGCAGCTTTACATTAAGTTCACTCAGGTGTGAAGTGATGTCACCCAAAAAAAGCCACGATATTACAGTCTTATCTTTTAAAAAGAGAAATTTGTGTGTAGAAACATGGTGGATTCTGTGAAGAGGATCTGCTTCATATGTAGATATAAACAGCATATTATAAAGTTCTTATTTTCAGGGGATAATACATTGAAGAAAACATACTTATTAATATGATAACACATTCCTAACAATATTTCCCCTCCTAAATGCTACAAGCTGTTCCTTTAAAGCAAAGCAATAAAAAACATTCTGGTATACAGTGCTTTATTCACACATTATTTTCTACCATAAAAAAGGCCCTGATGCCTGTATCCTTCATCGTGCACAAGGTTGTGTTCAAAATAGGATTACTTACGTAATTAACAGCCGAGCAAGATCATCCAGTTCTGCTGTGGTGTCAAGGGTGAGTCACACAACCAAAAATATCACACAGGGGCCACTGCGCACCGATGCGCACCAAGAGGGTGGCGTGGCCCCGAGACCGCCTGCAACTTGAGAATCCGCAGCTCTGTCAGAGTGATATACCTGCAATTCATCAGCGGATCTCTCCTCTGTGTGGTCTGCTTTTAGGAGCCACCACAACGGTCACCCAGCAGTGTTATTTATTGAATTATGTGTTTTATCCACTTGGACGCTTTATACTTTATACACCGCAAGACTGGCTCCACTAAAAAGAACAAAGTTCTACTTTTAGAAACCTCAAACGTTTCACTGACATTTGGGTTTTGGAACTGACATTTAAGTTAATTCTTCACCTGCAGGAACCCAAACAAGTACACTACCTACCCTGGGTGCCTAGTTATAGTTAAAAGTGGTGGTGCCAGATAGTGACAAGGAGATATGGCAGGACATTTTTCATCCTATAAAATACCTGAAAGTGCAATTTCCTGCTCTATAGAGCCTAGCTTGGCAAAAGTCTGGAAACAGTGGGGATTATAAAATAGTATAATTCATCGTGAAGAGGACATGAATGCATGCACAATTTCAGAGCAAACAATAGATGTTGAGGTATTTCGCTCAAACGTCAACCTCATGGTGTCGTTTAAAGAAACGGTTAGGGGATCACTGAAGTCAGTTGGATTCATCCTCTGGGGAACATGAATGTCTGTAAAAGACTTCATGGCAATGCATCACCTGTTGAGAAACTTCAGTCTGAACCAAAACAATGGACTGTCGGACAGTCACAAACCAGGGACCACGGAATCATACATTCAGTTAAAACTGCACATGGGCATGGTATCGCCTTTTCTTGGATTTGTGTTGCTAAAAACAATGTTATTGCCGTTTTTTTGTTTTTTTTCATTGTTTAGCCCTATCTAATTTTGTACAATGGATTCCTGATTAATGTATCTCTGATGAACTGGTGCATAGACAATTTAACAGCTGAGAGAATCACAGCAGCAGGTTGCTGTAGATTACAGAAGGTGTGAAATTAGGCTAGTGGAAAAGCTTTTTAACTGATGGATCCACACCGTTTCATAACATTGTGATCATTAGTGGTTTTGGGAGTCTGTGTGGTCCTTCTCTCATGCCCTCAGTCCCACTTTGACCTACCACACTGTTAGCACTCCAGAGGCAAAACCTCTCATTTACGTCCAACCTACCACAGTCAGCATTGCTCACGTAGAATCTGTTGACTTTGACCCATCAATTGCTGGGGTGTCATGCAAATATTATTTAGGGGTGAAATGTTGCACAATATGTCACTAAACATTCAAACCCTAATGTGTCCAATACGGCGGATTGGTCACTGCTTCTACGCTTCAAACTGACACTCTACATACGCCTCTAGGGTCAGTTTTGGACGTGTCAGTTGTAGGTCAAATGCAGTTTGCCAAAAAATACCAGGATGCTCTGCATTCGGTTGCATTGTGTAATATGCATGCTTTTCTGGCTGTTCTGACCCACAATCCTCTGCACAACAGATATATGAGCAAGCAGTTCAAAGTTCAAGGATACAAAAGTAGTATGTCTCAATTGAATGCATACTGCATGCAACAGTATGTACTTTGTAAGAGATGCTGCAGTTTGTATTCAAAGGAAAAATTCAAAGTGTTATTTGAAAAGCAGACAGGGTATTTCCCCTCATCATTTTATTCTTTTTTTAGCTATTCAGAGTGTCATGAGGAGTGGAGCACCTTATTTGAGGTTCACGCAGGCAAGACAAAACTGACCACTACAGAGCAAACCCAAGACCAAACTGAAAACCAGGACTTAAAGCCAACTAATCTGACAAGGGGATGAAATACCAGGTGGAGAGATTGGGGCGGAGAAGCTCAGGTGAGGCCGATAAGGTGATTAGGGTGGAGAACGCGCAGAGAGCCGACGAACTCTGGGGAGTGGGGAAGGCCGAACAAGGCTGATACCGAGTAGCTGTGTTGATGGGCAAAGGAGGGAAAGGCATCACAGGGAAGGACCGACACACACATGCAAACAAAGAGCCCAACAGGGGACACGGAAGGGGAGAGAAGCCCAAAAGAAACCCAAGGGAATAATACTGAGGTACGGCCGTGGACGTGACACAGAGATACAAGTAAGTAGGGCCAATACTTTGCAAATGATGACTTTCTGCCGGCATTCCAAATGAGACAAGGTTCCAAGGTAGTGATTTACTGGCATGACAATCTATTGTTGCTTTTTTGAAAGGATCAAAATGTTCCATCTATTTTCTATCTCCATTCATCCTATGCAGGGACAGAGAGGTCTGGATCCTATCCCAGCACCCAATCCCCCAGACGACAACACCATTGATATTGGACCATTACCAACATGTTTTTAAATCCTCCCTTGCTACAATGTCTGTGCATGGCAACTACAGAAGGATTATGGTTAGAGAAAGACTGTGGTTCTGTCAAATAAAGGTGGTTAAGGAACTAAAACACCTGGTTGGAGTCTGGGGAGAGATTATGGTTCAAATGAATGAAAAGGACTCAAACTCCAGCCTCCTGCATGAAAGTCAACCTCCACATCCTCCAACACAGTGTAGTGCCAAACGTTGGCTTTGGACATAAATCATGTCAAGCGGATTGTCTTCCAATATAGCAGTTATTCTCAGGATACTGGTTACACCTACAGGCAAGTTTTAGCATCCCAGTGGTAGAAAACCGGACCACCTGGAAAAGCGATACAGACACAGGAAGAACGAGCAAAGTGTCCAACCAGTGCTGGTTAAGTAAAAAGAAGAAAAAACCCAGGAGCTTCTTGCCGTGTGAGCCCTCGAACACCGTGAAAGTGTTTCCTGTGTGACTAAAGAGGGGCGATGAGGAGGCAGTGGTGGTTTTCTAGCTGGAGCCCCTCGACCACCGCAAGTTCCTTCCAGTCCCTTGATGTCCTGTTTGTTTTGTCTTTAGTCGGAGCACGGTGTGTCGGCTGGTTACCGGCCAGAGGCTGTCAGGAAGGAAGAGACTGACCACGAACCATCCTGTGGTTGGTTCCACATGCAGTAAAATAGGCCCGTGTGTGACAGAGGCTCAGAGAGCAGCTGTTATTGCTCTTTGGGTCTATATTTTTGACATAACATCTATACATGGGGACTTACAGACTTTGCCAATTTTTTTTCTGGATGTCAGACGATATTTACAAGTAGAAGTTCAGCAACAAAAAATATATATTTGACATACTTTCTTGGCAATAATATGGTCTTTACTTCATGCTATATGTACTGCAGCATATGAAAACAGTTAAAAGCAGAACAATGTCCTCTGCAAACCATGACACTGTCTTCATTTCTATACTCAGACACCATGCATTATATAAAATATCAGCTTTCCAATTTGCAAAGGAATCCGAAGCTGTGGTAGCATAAAACGCTTGTGTCTTGAGACAGAATGAGAGGAAAATAGATTTTGAAGTTTTTAATGTTTTTTCATGCATTTTTGATGTTTCGGAATGCAGTTTTCGAATCATTTGGCTTGAACCAATTCCCTTTTGAGCAAGGGACAATGTCAGCACAAAGAGTAGCTGTTTTCGACAGCGTCAGCATTCACACAAAATAGGTTTGGCTTTAAAAGTTAGCATCTGGGTGTATTGGGAGGTGGCGAGGGAAGGGAATGATAGAAAGAGGGGTAAGAAGAAATGTGCAGTTGAAAGATAAAATGAGGGTAAGATGGTGAAGAGGCTGACATAAGATTTCCAGAAAAGTCCAGCTGGGTACAGAGGCCTCCACTGGACCCAGGGAGCGTCCAGTTGGAGCACCGGCCATCCTTCCACCCACGCAGTTTTTACGCAGGGCTAAAGGAAATATTTAGGGACGCATGAGTACATCTCCAAACACACCTCGCTGTGAGACAAAAGTTGGAAGCTGGGAGGAAACCAGGGAACTAAACATGTGGAGATGCTTTTCTCTCTCTCTCTCTCTCTCTCTCTCTCTCTCTCTCTCTCTCTCTCTCTCTCTCTCTCTCTCTCTCTCTATCTCTCTCTGTCTCTGTCTCTGTGTGATGTGAGACTATAAATATTAGCCAGTGTCTACTGAGCCATCACAAGGACTTTTACTGGACAGTCAGAATTTGTTTTTAAGAGATAAGAAAACAGGTCGGAAGACTTAAGACATAATATACATGTTTGGACAATGTTACTTTCATTCAGTAACATTTATGGATGCTCTCTACCGCTGGTGTTTGCGTTCGGCTTGCCTCTCATCCTTCTGTTGAACGACGGATACTCAGAAGCCTCCGTGTACCACATAAAAGGTGAGGACTACTTCTTCTCCCTGTAGAGTGATTTGATTATCCTGTAGCAGCCTGGCCCTGTCCAGGGGTTACTGCTTTTCCGCCCTGGGAGCATAAATCAACTCTTGTTGTGACTTACCTCTAGCCATTAAACCAAATGTCCTCTATACAGTGACCTGGCATTCAACCCTTCGGGGCTCCTCACAGCAGTGTGTTCCTATTAATCCCCCTCTCAAGGTCAATGACAAACCCCACGAGAATAACTCCAGCAGCCTGCTTGAATCTGCAAATCTTTGAAGCAACCTCCTGTAAAAGACTTTCACCTAACCGAATTAGTAATATACCTCGAATTAGAAAAGGGAAAATACAAATATATACACAAGAGATTGATGTGTCATACTGGTGCTCATTTCTTCCTACAGGCGTCTGTTCTTATAAAGACAAGCACTACAAAGCAGGAGAGTCTTTCCGGAGAGGCTGCGATAAGTGCTTCTGTCATGACTTTGGGTCCTACTGTCTCACGTGAGTAGATCCCTCACTTCAGGTCGTATTAATGGATTTCAATGCAATAAAGCCTTGCTCGTGGTAGTTCTGTCATGGTGAATAGTTGACACAGTGCCTTCTCTGTCCCTCCAGGCCAATGAAGCCCACCTCCTGGCCCAGGAAGTGTCGTCGGATCAGGACAGAGTGCGGTTACACTGTGGTGTATAAAGAGGACCCACTGGCTGAGTGCCGAGCCTACAGCTGGATAGGTTGACATGCAGGACTTTATGATGAAACTGTAGACAATGCATGTTCTACAAAGTACATGTTGTGTATGTATATATATATAATGTTGGTTCTGGACAGCATTACCATGATGATATTTTTGTAATAGGTTTTATTGAGGACAAGTCAAATCATACTTTGATGCTTAGGGTCCTACTGGAACCCAAGAGAATGAAAGAAGGGGTATCATCCCCAACTGAAGGTCAGGTCACCAATGTTTGACTTCAATCTTGTTTGTTGCGTTTAACAATGTTATATGCAGTTATGTCTTCACAATGGTGTCTTTGGTAGTAACTCACATTGGTATAGCACAGCATAGCATAACAAACCCAGTGGTCACAGTGTATACATATCAAGTTAACCATGACTAGTCAGATGATGATTTATTTCATCTTTATCAAACAAACACAGGACTTTCACCCCGGAGACCAGTGTTCGTGTCCCGCATGAAACCAAAAGTGAATGTTTACTCATGCTTGTTACGTTGATAAGTAACATTACGTAAGAAAGTCCACTAAAAGAGGTTGGTATATACTGTTGTTACTGCTGTTACGTTACGTTGTTACGTTATAATTTTAACACAAACCATGTTTTTTCTAACCCTAGCTTCACAACGTTAACCATGTGGTATTGTGCTTTCCTACAACCGTGATACGAGGCTGATATGAAATTTGTTTATGGTTCAGAAATGACATTCAACATGTCCCGCTGCATTTATCTGACAACTAGGTTGTGCATGAAAGTGGAATGAGAAGAACTGTTATAGTATTAAAGGAGCTAATGTTACCCATAGTATGATGTATGAATACCTGTTATAATAGGAAAATAGGACAGCATTACGTTACTAAGAAAGCTACTGAGTAGGCAATCTTCTTTAAAAAAAAAATTATTTGTTGACATTCCCTTGACATCCCGACAGCCATCAATAAATCAAATACTAATGAAAAAAAAAAGAAAGAAAAAAAAGAAATCTGGTTTCTGTGGCTATGGCATATTGGACGGGCTACCTGCCTGTCCATCCATGCTAGTTTGACAGCTGTGAGTACTAACAATAATCACGTTTGTTGTTTACTTTCATTTTTTGGGGGAGTGGCCTTTGAGGCAGGCCTGAAGGGACGGGTTGCCGACTTTCCTTGGAAAAGAGTTGGCAACACTGGGTTGGGTTTTTCGGTTGGATTCTTTTTAAATCCAGTATACTGCTAATTTATTGAGATTAACAACCCTACTTCTAAAGTACATACAATATGAATGATCACGAAATGTATGCTTAACTATCATTCACAATTAATCGCACTGAATAATAGCTGCACTCATAGTTTGTATCAAATTGACAACTTCTCACTGGCTAATAGTGTCAGGCCTGTCAGTTTAGCACTAGACGATGGAGAATCACTCTCTGGAGCTACTTGTAGGACTCAAAAGTCTGATAGTCAGACTTATAGTAGCTACACTAGAGAAAATCTATGTAAAAAAACTAACAAAAAGCAGCATTAAGTGCATAATGGGGCTTCAATGGGGAAGAGTATGCTACTCTTTATCTGGTGCTGAATTGGGAAAACAACACATTCTACAGGAATTCACAAATTAAAGTGAGTAGGTCTTTGGATTCCTATAGTAGCCCAATAAAAACATTTTTTTAACGTCTCACAGATTGAGTTTGTGGCTGGTATACATTCACAAGTCAGCCAAGCCGAGCTACTGACAGCGTCTGGCCAGCGAGGACGGCAGATGGGAGACAACGCCTGTGGTGTCCGTTGGGAGGCTATCAGGAGGTCAGCCAAGGGTGGCGGAGGGACTGTTCAGCGGTAGCCCTCCTCTTCGGATGGTAGTCCAACATGCGAAGAATGAAGTCTGAGAATCCAGTGGCCTCCTCCAACAGGAAGTGGTATTTCTCCACCAGAACGTCGAAGAGGCTCCAGAGCCTCAGCGGGCCAAAGCGACGCAGGTCACCTGGGTGACACGCAACCAATATTACAGGAGGATGCTCACCAGTAGCAATTTTGAAATGATTTACTGGAATGATATTAATTAAAACTATAATTACAATACCACACAACATACAGTACATCAAAAATAAGTTGTGGACTTACCTCTGTGGTTGAAGTACTCTGCAGAGTATTTACCCGATAAGGCAACAGCTTGTGGGATTTTACCAAGCAGCTCCATGATCTGGGCTATATGGTCTGAGGTGGAACGGACACACACGTACGGTACAAGTCAGCATGCAGTGCATCAATATTTACCAAGTAGCCACGGTGTAGTCTCATTTATTCCTGTGTCAGTGTTTGTCACGCTTATGTCAGCGTCAGCACACTGAACTAAACGTACCTTCCTCCAGGGATATGGACTTGCTGGCTTTGGGTTCAAATAGGGAGTCTCCAGTAACCAACTCGAAGGCCTGAGAGAATGCAAGAGACAATTAAAAGGGTGAGATGTGTGGCCAAGTGAGCGTCTCAATCCCCATTGTTACGACCGCCCATTAATCAGGAACCTTGACAAAATATCACATTGACCGAAAGCCCATTTGTCCAACAGCCCGTTATCCTGAAAAAAAGGACCATTGTGCCAAAGGCCAATTGCTCCCAAAATACACAGTCTCCCTGCAACAAACAGAAGCACATGGCTAATTATTCTGCAGAATGACTTTATTGGAATTTCCAGATTTTTTTTTCTCCCGGCGAAGGCATTACCCACCACTCTGCCTCTTAGTACTCGTTGCCTTCGTTAGTTGGGTTAGGGTTAGCTTTAGGCATGAGGAGTGAGATTAGTTAGGTTTAGGATTAACAATACCAGGGTGAACCAATCAAAGACAGAATACGGTGGATCATGACTTTGCCATGAGTGTGTATTTTCGGAGCAATGGCCTTTCAGAATAATGGAAGTTAGATGTCGGGATAACTGGATGGGCTTTCACTCTAAAGGGACCTTTTTCAGGACTATTGGTGTTTTCGTTGGAACAATGGCATGGCTACCATGACTGAAATATCTCAACAACAGTTTGATGGATTGCCATGAAATTTGATTATCCACTTATTTACATGTGCACCCACTAGCAGGTCAAAGTTGTGAAACATCTCTGCACCCACAAGATGGATTGGCACATACCTTAGTACAGACCTTTATGATTCCCAAAGGATGAATCTGAATGCACATTACACATCTTGTGTGGCTCAATAAATGCAGAATCTGTTTATAGATTACCACCCCAGTGACCTACTGGTGGGTCAGTCACTATAAGCTTTTACTAAGCAGACAAACTTTGTTGAAACTTCTAGTGGAAA
The DNA here is from genome assembly GCF_023349555.1 of Cebidichthys violaceus. Taxonomy (NCBI): domain Eukaryota; kingdom Metazoa; phylum Chordata; class Actinopteri; order Perciformes; family Stichaeidae; genus Cebidichthys; species Cebidichthys violaceus. The sequence continues at coordinate 16,704,606 of NW_027176816.1, forward strand.
TCCCAAAGATACAGTCGGGACGAATTTTTAGAAAAATGAGTGCGAAATTCCCCACAAAACTAACATTGTGGGTTTGAATGTTTCACACAGTCAAACCTTAATATCATATGTTTTTTCCCTCACCATGCAGGCGACGCTCCAGATGTCAGCAGAAGGGCCGTACTGAGATCCCAGCAAAACCTCCAGTGAGCGATACTGACGGGTCTGAATCTCCTCACAGAAATGTTTGTACTGATCCAAGAAAGAGAGACAGACATAGCAGACAATAAAGTCTAAAGTGTCTTTTTCCACAAGGTGTTATGTGTTATGTTTTTGACTGTTAAACCTGTAATAACTTTTGTTTTTGGCCACTTGGGGTCAGCGGAAGCAAGTTGTGAACACAACACTGACATATTACCTTTTAAATATATAGCAAACTTGTTAGCAAACTTCTTTACACAACCAGCAGTTAAGGAGCAAACATTAGCATTCCAACATGATCTCCCCTTGTCGTAGCTTTAGGCAACAAAAATACTTGGCTAAAAAAGAACATGGTTTGGGTTGAAATAAGTATGTCTGTTACGTAACTTAATACAGACGTAACGTCATGTGACTCAGTGACGCGGCGTCATGTGGCATAATGTCGTCATTAAAAATAACTCAATATTTGGTTTCACACATGAAACAAACGACGACTGAAGTAAAATTCCTGTGTTTCTTTGACCCCTTTACCCCCTTCCCGCCCTTAAAAGGACTTTCTCGCCCTTAATAGTATGTCCTTTGCTCTGAGTTTAAAAAAGATAGGTTATATATATATTATTTCTACAAAGAAAAGACATGAAGGACTCCGCCCAGGGAATGACGCCAGTATTTCTCTCTTTTAACTCTGTTTTTGGTCTCCACCAACTCCTAAGAGAGATCCTTAACTTCTACTGTAAATACCCAACGTTCACAAGCTAATCTCTTACTTTTTTTGTTGGCTGTGGAGCGGAGTGTTTTTGAAAAAAAAAATTTAGCTTAAAACATCTGCCTGTTGCGGCTTGAGATGATGATAGTGACACAAATAATAATGAAATAGAAATAATTAATTGTATGTTCAACACTATGAGTAACCCCTTTCCCATTACAATTTTTTTTTACATTGCTATAATTTTGTTTCCGAACTACGTACTTTGTACTTTCATGAGGTCAAATGTCTTGTACAGATGGACCCTTCTTGTAGGTCTAGAAATTGAAAACAAATTCAGCACTTCGCTAATGTATTACATTACATTTTATAATGATTGTGTGTGAAAGAGCAACTACTGACCACCCAGCAGGAGCTGCCCAGGTCAGCAATCTTCACTCTAATTTCCTTTAAATTGTACGGCTTCACCTGCTCCTTCTCTGGAAGAAACAACAATAATTCATGTTTTTAAAATCTGATTCTTTCCAAGATGATATTTTGGATTGGATACATCAAAGCATTTTTTTTGTTATTTCTTAGTTTAGATATCAGTACAACCTGTTTGTTAACCCCTAACATTTACAAAATGTGTCTACAGAGCAGATACTGCACATTAAAAGCATGCCATTGCTTGACTTGCTTGCTCTGTTTTTTTGACTTGAGACTTCACAATCTCTAGCAAAAAAAGTAAAAAAATGTGCCTGTGGACTTGGCCTCTTTCCCAGTCAGTACATAGGAGGAGTTGCTGTCCCCAGCTGGTACTTTGTGGGACTGCTCCTCCAGACACAGCAGGATGTTCTCGGGCTTGACGTCCGTGTGGATGATTTTACACTGAGTGTGGAGGTAGTCCAGGCCTTGAAGAACCTAGACACAACCCAAACATGATGTTCCCCTTACATACAACCAGTACTGAACTTATTTTCAGAGCTCTGACTCAATCAGGGGGAACTAGTGGTTTAAAGAGATGAGGATTACCTGAGTGAGTATTTGTTTGACTGAAGGCTGTATCAGTCCAGGACTCCCAAAACACAGCTGCCAGCTTCTCAGGTCGGGCCCCAGCAACTCCATCACCAGACACATGTCTGACCAGCAAGCATTTGAGAACGTTTACATGTAAGCTATTGGCTAGCAGCATTTACTTTATGATGCAATCAGGCGTCAACCTCCGGTTCTGCCGAGTGAAGTCCATGAGGAAGTGTCTTAAAACTTGCATTTGCTCTACTGACCAGCGGGGCCGACTCCTCTGGTTGCAAAAAGAAGTCAGATTATATAGAAGGCTATGAGAAAATGACTCTACTTCTAACTTGATTTATTACCTCAGTAAACATTGTAAACATGATTCTATGGTCTCAATCTCTAGTTTCAAGTCTTCTTCAATACAGCATGATGTTTATTTAGTAAATTATTGTCCCATTTAGAGTCAAATAACCATAAAACCATAAAGCGGAGTATGCTTTAGGGCGGGCTTAGTGTGATTGACGGGTCACTGCCTCTATCAGAGCCGTATACGGCATCACTACTTCACTCCTCCGCATTTCCGTTTATCGGTTGAATACAACAACAACATGGGGATGGTCGTAATCCAAGATGGCGACGGCGAAATCGCCAAACTCAAGGCTTTCAAAACGGCAGTCATGTCCACTTCTTACATACTGTGTATGGATGCAATGCAAGACTGTTTTCAGTGAGGCGACATAATGCCATCTGTTGTTAACATCTCTGAAAGATTCAGTCTGTTTGAGTTTGCAGAAATAAATCAAATACATATTATTGTATAGTTGATATTGACACTCCAACCATTTGACAGAGGCTTTTTAGTGGCTCTTTTAGAGACAAAAGCTCTTCAGCCCTTGGTGTTGGGTTGAGAGTGGACGCCCAAGAAATGGTTGTCTATAAAAAGGATACGAACCCCATTGACCCCGGCCAGCTTGAACTCATCCAGCAGCTGAACAATCCTTCGACTGGAAGGATGCCTGCTCGTAGGACCGCTAGCCTGATTAAACGGAGAGGAGGAGGGGGAGAGGTGAGAGGAAGAAGGGGGATGAAAGCAAACAATAAAGAGGACAGGGATGGATAGAGAGGGATAGCATTATTGTGAATACGTGTTGGGATAAAAGTGGAAAAGGGAGAATGCTGACAAGGGAAGATAATTCTATACTAAAAATAAAAAATCAAGAGAAATAGCATTTGACAGAAATATCAGGACATGTTAGAGAGGCAAAACACAAAGAACGTGTCACTGACGCATCGTAGGAGAGCGAGTTCGTCCTGTCCGGCCTGGGTGAAGCCAGCTCCGCTCTTCAGCACCTTCACAGCAACGCGCCGACCGAGCCTGCTGACACAGACGGTGGATCAGATCGGTTTTCGAATACAGGACAGAATCCTGCTCTCTGCTGAATCCATGTAAGCTGCGCTTTAGTGTCATACAAACATGTCTTTTGTTATCTTACGTATGATAATCACATAAAAAAGAGAAGTTCAACATTTCAAATTGCGTTAAAAAAAAGAAAAAAATCTTACTTACTTATTTCAATTACTAGGTTGAAATAAGGGTGTGGTTATGTATATTTACTGTGGTAAACCAGGGGGAAAAGCCGAGCAGACACTGCACAGGGGGCGGATCCCCAAGCTCAGGTTGGGGGAGGTGATAGAGGGAGTCTACTATCCAGTGCAGGTGCTGCAGCCACTAGACACGTGGCATTGGTCACATGCAGCCCATCAGGTAATTAGAGTGAGCATATGTTCACAGGGCTGGGAAGCAGACAGACTGGGCAGAAGACTACGAGGATCTCCTGAACCACTTGAGAGGAGCTGCATCAGACGGGAGATAATTCAGCGGACTCACCTCTCTCCTGTGCTCTGCCCTAACAGGACGGAGGAATTGTCTCACACTGGGTGTAGACCGAAGGCCAAAGACCCCGACCGGGAGGAATCTTTTGTTAAGTTTGACCCCCATCCCCCTTTACCCTAACGTGTTTATTAAAGGACACTTTTTGTTACATGGTTACTGTCTCTGAGTCTCCTGTTTTATACCTGAATCTTGCCGCCACGTCCCCTGGGTTGCCACATTACACATATGTTTATTTACATGTAGCCATGGTGACTGGTCAAAATGTGTCGGTATTTGCGTTTTAATATGCGTATATGACAATATGATATCAAAACAGAAGTTGTCTGAATGTGGCCGTTCAAAGGGTGTCAATTCAATATGTCTTCATCCAAAATGGAGTCAAAGCTGAGACTCATTTGGTCACAATATCACACACAGTCCAGTTGTTCTCTGACATAGGCTTGTTGTGCGTCAAGGTTATTAGTCCAAATTGTATAAACAATAAATAATGTGTTACATATTACGCAGTTGGGTGAAAAGTTGTATCTCAATTTATGTTTATGTATCAGTTGGCAGACCCACAAAGAACAAGTTTTCCGACATTGAAAGATCTAGCTAACGTATCGCTGCAACACACAATAAGCTAGCTGAGCTAATTATGAGCTAGTTAACTTTGTAGCTAACATTCGATATATGCAGTGGACGCAGTGGTGTCAACCTCCTCATGAATGTGTACATTAGTTCCCAGGTTTGAGAAATATACAGTACGTTGTGTGAGCCAATGAGAACCATGACTTTTCACTTCAGTTTGCTATAGCTAGCAATAGCGACCGGAATGGAAATGGAGCAAATGTAACGGCCATTATTGCTGAAATGGCTGAGCATAAATTTCTTATTCAAAAACAGAAAATGGCTGAAATAGTCGTAATTTTTATGTTTACAATAAATGGTTGATTTCAATTCTAATGTACTCATTGATAATTGTTAAAATACATTTTCTATGTCAAGAGGTGGGTCCAAATAAAGTACTAATACTGCCAAGAAGGGTCTTGCTTTTTAAAAGTGATATACATTTTATAGTCCTTAACTAAACCTACCTGAGATCCAGACACAGCCACACAGTGGAGTAATAGCCCCAGCCCAGCTTAGAAAGCACCTGGTATCTTCTGTTGAAGGTGTCACCTATCTGGACAGGGTGGTACCCACCTGAGGAGACGAAAACAAGAGAAATCTTAGAAAGGATCTGTTCGCATCTATTATCTAACTGTTTGTATTATTCCGTGATTGAAATGTGAAACCTTTTTATCATACAGCATACAGTATTAATCTGTCGTTTAGAAAGCTTAGAGAGCGCGGACTAAACTGTGGCACTTCAGCTATTTCTGGCATTACAACTTCCTCTCTAAGCTATAGCATGTCTGCAGTGAGTATTACAGTCAAATCTCCCAGCGGGACATTGAAACATTAGGATGCATAAGCTTCTATCAGTTTTCTTTCAGCCGGCATGACACAAATAATATATATATATATATATATATATATATATATATATATAAGGTGGTGTCAGGGATTTGTGGTATCACACACTCAGCAGTTTATCTGCTTTTAAGAGGAACAGGCAGAGACCTGCACAGCTGGCAAGAGGTCAAAATGGCAGGTTCAAAAGGATGCGGCAGGTTCTAGTGATATCTAATAAGAGAGGAACGAGTGTGGCCACGAGGGTCATGGGAAGCACTTACAGGTCACAAAACAGAAACATTTTTAGCCTGTGCGTTCACGCTGTGAAATCTCCAACTCAATACATCTTGGTCGCCACTCTATAATCACCAATGGTAACAACTGCCCAGTCGCCAGGAAAACATTTTGGCTCGTATGTTTCTGCACATTACGGATACTTTGAATGTAGACATTTTTGCATTCGGTCAGAGCAAGTGATGAAGTATATTGAGCGACCGTTGTTGAGCTTAACTTGGCATAATTACGAGTATAAGACTCAAGACAGTTCACAAAGGGCGGGTTGGCGAGTGGGTTTGGTTGTAAACACAGGACTTTCACTAAGGTAACCACTGTTTGTGTCCCATGTGAAACTAAAGGAAACAGTGATTTAAATTTTTTTTTACATATTGTAGTTTAATGTAGCGGTTGTTGTTTATTTACGGTCGTTACGTAACGTTATTGTTTCAACACAAACTCTGATGTTATTTCCAACTGCAAGTAGTTTTGTCGCCTAACCCTAACCAATCGTTTCACAGCTTTAGCCATTTGGCATTGTGTTTTACGAGGCTGATATGAAACGTATTTATGAAACATCTTTGGTTCAGAAACTTTGTTGTTTGAAACGTTGTTTGCAGAAACAAACCATAACAGCATTTTTTTTACTGGTGACCGGGTTGAGTAAAACAGCCCAGTCACTGCTATAGGATTTTTCAGGAGTCAGTGCACCACTGGTGCAGACTGAAATATCTCAACACATTTTCAATGAAATTTTGTGCTAATATTGATGTTCTCCAATGACAAGCCAATCAGAATTAAAAAATATTTCTTTTATATATTTTTTTTGATACAGTATATTGCTTTAAATAAGATAATTTGAAGCACTATACTGGATAAAACATGTGGGCTGCTCTGATGGAATGGAGGAGCTTAGGATAAAAGTGTGGTGACATTGGCAGCGGTGAATGGGTACATCGGCAGATGATGGAGTGAGTTCAGAGGCTCTGACGAACCATAACAGTATTCTCCTGGGTCCTCAGAGTCTTGACTGTCCTTTGGATCCAGCTGCTCATGGCGTCCTAGGGCCTCAAAGTTATTCGATGACCTACAAACAAACACACACACACGTCACATGAAAACTTGATTCCATAGTCTCCTGCATTACTGCCTGTGCATCCTCTGCTTACAGTGTGTGTGTGTGTGTGTGTGTATGTGTGTGTGTGTGTGTGTGTCAGTGTCGAGTTGCTGGGGGCAGCCGGGAGAGTTAAACTACTTTTAGAGTTTCCACATGGACTCGTCTTGTCATGGAAACTTCTCCCACCGCCTGGCTGAGAGTGGACACTCGGCATCGGAAGTTGCACTATTTATGACTCAACTGTAAATAATTTTGAAGTGTGTGTTCACGCAACCTGATAACTCTCCCTCCCAGCTGCTTTGGGTATCTTCTGTGGCAACGGCTGGGGTCACGTCATGGCTGAGAATACTGAACACAGATCAGGTTTCTGTGTGGCTGGAGGGACATGTAGTGGAGGTTGGTGTGCGGTGTGGCACCCTTGTTTTTAGGTTTAGCGCGCAATGTGGAATTTTGCTCACTTCAACAATTGATGGCTTTCTTTTTTTTTTCTACAAGACGTGTAAGACTCGTGACACTTTGATATCCTGTCTGAAACTCTAAACTAACATTCAAAGCTACAGTAGATAACTTCAATAAAAAATAACTTTTCTTCATATTTGTTCAAGTATGGTAAAAATCCTCCATTCAAATATAGGTCATTGAATATCTCGATTTATATCACAATATAGCATGTTTTCTAGTAACTCAATACATTTATAGTCTATATGAAATAACTACATGGTAAAGCCTATTTTTGTTTACTCCTGTGCATTGACTATTTTCTTAATTAATTAAGAACTTTTGTGCAAAATTAACCTAACTGATTGTAAATCGCATTTCATTGAGTGGTAATGTAAAGTGTGACAAAAAAACAAAACCACAATCTTCTAATAATGGTTTCACATCAGATTTTCTGAGAAATTTAAGTTGGTATGTGCATTTTATGAATTTAAAGAAACGTGTGTATCACGATATCTTGATGTAGGAATCAATCACGACACACGATAAATTATCGTATTGAATTAACGCCCGGTCAAACTGTCACTAAATCCTGACACGAGCACATGAACACCAAGTTCCTCCGCCTCTTTTAGTGCTCCTTTTTAGTGCATTTGCAAAATTCCACCTTACCTGGAGAAAAACAACCAATCAGAACAGAGGAGCTTGATTCAATTCACAGATTTTCTGTCTCATGTGTTACTGTTAGGATATAGTGACAGTCTGAGCAAATAAGACAAAAAAAGTTATTTTCATCAAAGTTACCAACTGCAGCTTTAAGTCATTTCTGTGATGTCTAAAATAATGTCGGCATGCTTTATTTGTGCGTTGCTAAACTTAACTGCTCCACTGCATTGCTGTTGCCATGGGAAAAAAATAAGTTCACCAGCCAAGTTGCATATTGTTGAGTTGTGTGTTTCAGGTTTAAAACACATGCTGTCTATTATCCAGTTGCTTCCAGTGTTTCAAGTACAATCAGAAAATGTTTCCTACAGTATCCCATTTTTTTTATTTTAAAAGTCCCATACTTACGCGTGAGTCTGCTGAGCAGCGTTGTGCGTGGAGTGGAGACTCCTCTGCATGGTGCGGTCCAGCAGATGCAGCGTGCGGAGCGATCCAAAGAGCTGGTACCTTGAATTAAGAAAGTGGTGGATGAAATCTAGCAAGTGAAACTGCAGCACCTTCAGTGTTGCACCCCTTGGAAACAGTTGAGCAGCTGAGAGGTATGGGGGGGGTGGGGGGGGGGGGGGCTAGGAACGCCAGTCAGCAGGGTCTAAACATGGCCGTCCCCCCTGCAGACTCCTAATCCAACTGCCTGCCAGGCCTTTACCTGCTTCACTGTGTCATTGATGTCCTCCAGTCACTCCTGGTCTGGTTTGTCTCTCTCTCTCTCTGTATCGCTAAGTCTCCATTTCTCTCTGTCTGCTACTGTGGGAAAGCCACAACAGAGATCAGAGGGGCTAAAAGATGAGGAAGGCGAGGGAGTGACAGCTGCTGAATCCCCCCGTCTCCCGTCCCTGTCTCAAGGGGAGTTTGACCTTTTGGGCCACGGGGATCACACATTCCTAAAGCCCGGGTTTGAGAATGGGATCCCCGTCCTCCAACAAGATATCAAGTATCACAATAAAGTCATTAGAACAAAGGTCAGCTGAGGAGCTTTTTTTTTTTTTTTAAATTGGGCATCCATCTTTTTCTTCTCTGTGACGTTACGCATTAGACATTGGCACTCGAAGGGGTCGATCCCATGTGTTAATCTGCATGTTGACGTCTTCTACTCCACCCCTCTTTCCCAGTGTCCAGGACTGACATTTGGCAGTGAAAATGGAGGCTATAAGGGGTCAGAAGTGTCAAGTTTAGACCATTTCTTTCTTTGAAAACGTGAGACAAAGTATTTCTTACTCCCTCCCACCATGTTTCACCCCATTTCTCACACACACACACACACACACACACACACACACACACACACACACACACACACTCTTTCTCACTACCCCACCTGTGTGAGAAATACAGATACTATTTTGACAGGAACCTTTTATAAACTCCACCCACACTTAGCAGGGGAGGGTTGCTTGGGAGTCCTACCAACATTACACTCCGCAGGACAACATGAGCAACAGAAACAAAGGATGAGGCCCTGGAGGCTCTGGAGCACATCCTTGATCACGACAGTGAAATAGAGGAGGATGTGTCTGAAGATGAAGACCATCTTGAGGTCAATTCAGATTATAATGGTGCTGATTATGAACCATCAGATGAGGAAACGAGGAAAAGAGGAAACACAATCACACACACACAGATAAATTGACCTTTTTTTTATGTAGTCTGGTGTAAACCTCGCTGTGTAAAATGTATCTAGATGTACTCTGTGTAGACTGTAATAAAGCTTCTAGACTGATAGTAATTATTTACACACTTGTACATGCGCGAGACAGCTTATGTGCGCGCACATATTACTGTTTACAGTAAACAGCTGGCAAAAATCAGTACATTATACAGCCTAATCCTTCATGTGCTCATGAATTATGAAAACAAAATGGTACTGTGAACATCATTTTAATCATGTGACAGTAAACTGTGTTGTGTACAGTGAAACTGCATCAGTGGTGACTGTGTGTTGTTGTGTGTGGGGTTTGATAGCAGCTGCATGTAAACATATGGAAGTCCTCCTGCAGTAACAACACTGTGAAACAAATGCAAACATTTTGTACTGTATTTATTTCTGCATATACTTTTGCTAGCGTATAATTTATTGTATGACGTTTCCTTTGTATCTAGTCATACTGCTTTGTGCTACTGATCCTTTTGATGTGATATGTGATGTGAGGAAGTACCATGATGTGCATCAGTGGTCTGAGGGTTGTGTGTGTTTTTACCCTCAGATGGCCCAGCGGTGGGCAGCCACCAGCGTCCAGATCCCGGACCCTAACCGGCCCGGAGTCTCACGGACCATCCTCAGGATCAGAGTACCCGCCTCCCTGATCGGCACCTCACCTGGACCCCCACCTGACTACGACCCGAGTCGTAGTTACATTTACAAATAGCAGAAAATAACTAAGAGACACAAAACAGAACCAAACAAAAAAAAAAAAAAAGACAGAAGGGGGAGGTTTGGGGGAGTGGGGTGAGGGAGGAGTACCTGTTTAAGTCTTAGACTAGATTGATGTTATTTTACAGTCTGTCTTTGGGGTGAATCTTATTCCATGTTTGAAGTGATCTCTGACTATAAAACTTAATGTTTCCATGTTAAACATTTGTTCTATTGTTTAAAGAGATGCACGTCGGCCCATTGATCTTTTACTGTAAAGTAATACCCAAACTATTTCCTGCTTTCAGAGGTTCTGTTAGTCAAAAAGATACTGTAGGGTTTTTTCAACGTCTTCACAAAACATAATCTTAGTGTAGATGAACTGTGTGTCAACTGTAATAAAGCTTCCAGACTAATCTATAACTGATATTAACTATAACTGGATGTGTACACGTGAACGATATGACGGCAGGATAAACAACATGATCCACATGATGGAGGAGATTTTAACCTGTAACACATTTAGAGAGAATTTCTGATCGTATTGAGCTCTTATATCGTTTATTATCTGTCACTTTATTTTGGATGTGAGTGGCTACGTTTGCAAACGTCGGGAAGCTTATCAGAATACACGTATTTGATTGGCTGAGTAGCATCACGTGATATGATTTACAAAGCATGTAATTGGTCGGTGTATTTCCTGCATCGCTAAACGAGTGCCGTAAAGGCTAGAAAAGCTGCGCCGGTTAAAATAAGTTAGACTTTACTGTACTGTTTCTATTATGAGGAGAGGAGAGAGGAGAGGAGAGAGGAGAGGAGAGAGGAGAGGAAAAGAAGAGAGGAGGAGAGAGTAGAGTAGAGGAGGATAGGAAAGAAGAGAGGAGAAACAGTAGAGTAAAGGAGGAGAGGAAAGAAGAGAGGAGGAGACAGTAGAGGAAAGGAGGAGAGGAAAGAAGAGAGGAGGAGGCAGTAGAGGAAAGGAGGAGAGGGATGAAGAGAGGAGAGAGTAGAGTAAAGGAGGAGAGGAAGAGGAGAGGAGGAGAGAGTAGAGTAGAGGAGGAGAGGAAAGAAGAGAAGAGGAGAGGAAAGAAGAGAGGAAGCGACAGTAGAGGAAAAGAGGAGAGGAAAGAAGAGAGGAGGAGACAGTAGAGGAAAGGAGGAGAGGAGGATTTGGTTTTCAAAGTCCCTTTATTGATCCATTGCAGGGAGACACCAGATCACTGTTACATCATCAGTTCAGCCTAGAAAAAAACAATAAAACAATTAATACAGCACAGAAAAATATCACTTTATCATAAATGAACAATTAGCTCTCCCTCCTCCCTCACAGAGCATGAACCTCCCCCAACAGCCCAAATGCGACTGAAGGAATGGCCAGAATTACCTCAACAGAAAGCTCTTCCCATCCATACAATTGCAGGCAGTCTGTGATGAAGGGCCTCTTCATGAACACCTTTGTGGGGATTCCTGTTGAACAGCAGGATCTACAAAGAGGCTCAGTATCCTCCCTCAGGTAAGTCTAATAAGTCTAAGTAAGTTTGTAATACATCAGTAACCATCAATTACTGAAAGAAATGGTAATTACTTTCACACTCTCTACAGGATACTTTATTTTGGGTGATGGTGGCTACCCCTGCATGGCAAGACCTGTGTGCGCTGTTCCTCAGGGCTCTGGAGGTCAACCACACCTTTGTCCCCTAAGTCATCAGCGCCTGAGGAATCGGGGACATTGGTGTGGTTCCACCACGTCCAGTGGGGGGGGGGCAGGGCAGCTCTCCGCTCCACTTGTGCATCCTGTGGAGTTGCAGGAGCAGGATTATTCGTAGACCTTGGGGACATGAAGGCCTGGGACACCACACTTTATGATGAGCCGTGTGCCTTTGAAGCGCCTCTTTTAATTAGTTATATTAGATAGAATATAAATAGAATATTTAAAAGTTGCCTTTAAGTCTGTGTGCTGCGATACTCTTCTAAAGTATATTAAAGTCATTTGTTTACTGTTTAACAGATTTCATTATTCCTGTTTGTTCCCAACAGCTCCTTACCTGTTTAGGAAAGTCTGCATTTTTATTAGAACGATTTAGCTCAGCACATCTCTACCGTTTGTGCTGATAAATGTACTTATAAAGGTGTATACATATATATATGAAATGCTGCGATTAAAAACCTGGACAAAGAAGTCCATCAGGTCCCCTAGTGGCCCATCGCTTTTCTGGGTGGGGAACAGGCAGAGGTGGATGGCTCATCGTTCCTGCTCTGTGGTGGTGCAGCTACTTGTGCCTGGCTGTGCAGAATCCTCTTCCTCACATGCTTGGCCACAAGTAGCTGCCCCAGCTCCAGAGGATGATGAGCCACTACCACTGGGGGCCACGTCAGCCACAGGCTCATGGTTTCCCCCAACACATGAGTCCATCAGGACTGGGGGCTCAATAGAGGGCTGCCTCCCAATGGCCTCATGCATCAGTGAAAACCATGGCCAAGTAGCTGCCGTGGCCTCCCCTCCATCTGTCCCCGTCCCTGTTGGTGGATTTTTGAGATTAAGTTTGCCAGGTGCTCTTTTGACTGAATATACTCTCTAAATAAACTGTAAAACCTATCAAAGTGCAAGAAAACATTTTACCATATCAGGAGCAGAACTCATACATTTAGGAGACTGCTTGAATAAAAACATGTTTTTTCAGCATGTAGCTGTTGTATTTTAAATTGTGTGTCAGCGGGTTCTAAAAAGAACAGAACAGCAAGTTGTCATACTGGGTAAAGTTCTAGAAGTAGGTCCATGTTGGAGTTGGTCATTTCTCCATTAGCACTGAGAGAGAGAGACACACATTTGAGACGAGCATCATTTGTAAAAAGACAGTCACACGTTCTGAATCTGAAAAGATTCAAGCTTGAAGGTTCATTCTCAACCTTGGAAACACTAAACTGAGAAGATTTGACTTTTCAAAAATGTCATTGTGGAGCTCAGATGCCTTTGGTGTGTCAGGTAAGACCGACTCACCACACTCAACATACATTTGACATGATGCTGAATGTATCTGCTTTGAAATCACACTATGGACACTAATTTGTTCCCAACCAACAAGTCCAAAAGGACTCTTTCAATATAATACAAGACAGAGCCGCTCTGGTTTACATTCTGTGCAAGCTGTCTGTTCAAGGGGGGATCATTCTTACTCTTAAGAATAAACCATACCAGTGTTTGTTACTTGAGGCCAATGTTGGTTTTTACAATTACTCTAGTTTTACACAATTGTTAATTTGCATATTGTGTAAAACTAGAGACAAAGCACATGAGGAATTGTGTGTAAACATTTGATCCGTCTATTCCATTTATTCTATTATCTATTAAAACTGCAACTGCTGAAATTGGGTGCCTTTGACTGTGGTCCCCCTGGACCCCAATACATTAGCATTTAAAAGTATTATTTAAAAAGCACTTATTAAAACAGAAATCAAGAAGTCCTTAGGAACAAAGTGACTTACAAAGTCATGAGCTGTAAGCTCAGAATGACAAGCAAACACTGAAATACAAGGACATAACTCATGGTTAAGATGTGTATTTGATCATGTTGTGTTGACTGAATACACTGACTCCATGTTCCCTCCCGCAGCACTGACACCTGAGGTTCAGGCAGGTCAAACTCTGTTCGGCAGCTCCTCCGGTTACTCTGTTCTGGAGTTTATTGGTGAAGGCTGCTATGGTAAAGTGGCCAAGTGCCGAAATCTGGCAACAAAAGAGTCAGTGGCTGTTAAGATCCTCAAGCAGGACATGGATTTCATCCAGGACACTGAGAAAGAGGTAGATTTTTGAACTTCTTCTCATGACATACAGTATCCCCTTGCTTACATTTTCTCTGCTCTATCAGAGTATCTACAAGGAACCTCTTTGTTCCCCAGGTGTCCATTTTAGAGGTCATCAGTGTCCTGAATCCAGATCACACTAACGTGGTCAAGTTCTTTGAGCGGTTTGAACATATGGGACAGACCTGTCTGGCATTCGAGATGCTGGACAGGAGTCTCTATGACCTGCTCCACGAACGAAACTGGGAACCACTCGCTCTGAACGAGATCCGCATAATCGCAAAGCAGGTATGTATTATTGTTGTGTGGAACCAATTGTGTATTCTTCTATATATTTATTACTCATCAATGAAAAAACCTAATTCAGAAGCAAATGGAAAAGTCAATCCTAAACTAGTTTTTTCTCGTTTTGTCCCTGCAGCTATTGGTGGCCTTGCATGCCCTGAAGGGTCTCGGTATCCTGCATACCGATATCAAACCCGACAACGTTATGTTTGTTAATATGCAGAACCAGCCCTTTAAGATTAAATTAATAAACTTTGGAGAAGCCATCCCCGCCTCTAAAGTCCAGCTTGGGATGGAGCTTCAGTCGACTGGGTTCAGGTGTGTTCATCCTTCATCCTTCTCAGCATCAATGTTGTGCTCTTGGTCCTCACCTCAAGAGTGCTCATCATTGGAACTTGTCTTGCTTCCTCAGAGCTCCAGAAGTTTCCCTCGGCCTCCCCTTCACTGAGGCTATAGATGTGTGGGGAGTCGGCTGCATCCTGGCCTTCCTCTATCTGGCTGACAATCTTTTCCCTGTCGAATGTGATTATCAGATGGTAGGTCAGCCTCAGACAAACGTCCAGAACCAAGTGGATACTTTGCAGAATGTTAGCTGATGTGATTCTGTATATTTTGGCTGCAGATGAAGTGCATGGTTGAGGTTCTGGGTCAGCCAGAGGACCACCTGCTCCGTCCTGGGATATATACGCAGTATTTTTTCATTGAGGAAGAGGCTGCTGATCGTCCAACATGGAGGTTGATGGTAGAGTAACCGTGTTCTATTTTTAATTGACTTGGTGACATCATTTTATTTTAACTCTTAAAATGATTGTCATATAAATATATCTATAAATATATATTGTTCCTTTAGATGCCTGAAGAATATAAAGCTGCCAACAATGTGAAAGCAGAAGAGCGGCACAGCTTCATCGACCTTCCCAGCTCTCTGGATGATCTTGTTAATGTAGGTACCCTCAGCTTTGTTGAATGAGTAAAGACTGAATCAGTAGCAGTTATGAACCAGTGTCTGAGAGGTAAAGGCTGGATCAACTGACCTGAACCTATTTCCAAATCCAGATCTATCCAAAAGGGGAGGCTGCTGAATTTGAGGACAGGAAGGCTTTTGTCGACCTCATCAAACAGCTTCTGCATCTTGAAGGGGATCAGAGAATCTCTCCTCATCGAGCTCTGCAGAACTCGTTCATTACAAAGTCCCACCTGACTGAGCACACTGACAGCTGTTTCACTGATTGTTCATCCAGTCTGAACACCTCAGGAACTAAATGATATACATTTTGGGGGTTAAAGGTGAGGTGGTGTCATGTTTTTTGGGAGTTTGGTTTAAACGGCGACAGTGGTGTGCAGCCAAGAAGAGATGTTTGCTGTCCTTGTTTATCCCGGCACTGCTACCCTATGACAATTTTGTGACATTTTTTGACCAACTACACTAAGACTTTTTTGTTTATTTTTTCAACTTACTATATTATTACTTTTTGGGGATTGTTTTGACATACTATATTACTTTTTTTCAAAACAATACTATGACTTTTTTTTAACATATTATACCATACTCTACTAGAAACAATTTTTGACACTTTTCTATGACTTTTCTTTTGAACTTTTTTTGACATACTGTACTATGAAATTTGTTATGGCATTTTTATGACATACTGTACTATTACTGTACCAAACTATTACAGGGCGGGCTTACTGTGATTGACAGGTCGCTGCCGCTATCAGAGATGTCTACGGTATCTCTACGTCACTCCTCCGCATTCCAAATATGGTGACTTCTGGTCATTGCTTGCAATAAACAACATGACAACGGCAGTAATCCAAGATGGCGATGGTGAAATCACCAAACTCGGCAGTCCACAAACCAATGGGTGACGTCACCATGACTACGTCCACTTCTTATATACAGTCTATGGTCCACCTCAATGACACAAAGTCCCAAAAAGAACTAAAGGCTATGAGCTCCTATTAGGATTGTCAGTTGGGGTCCATTTTGCTTTACCCACCAATTTACCGGTAACCTTTTCATTTTTTAAGAAGAGCTCAGCAGATCACCAATCGATTCTGAATTGTTACGTTTTCATGTACTCATTGATTGGTTGATTTCTCGCCTGCTTTTTTAGTTCCCCCTGAACAGCTCAATTGAAATCTAACCTGTAGATCGACACTCGTATCTGGTCAAACATGTTCTTGTGGTTAAGTGTCGACTTCCCTCAGCGTCAACAAAGTAGTATTTGCTGGTAGTATTGCAATGCATTAGAGAGTGCAGGTACTTTTGGTCAATCCTCCTGTGACCTGCTATTACTGTCTAAAGTAGGTCCAGTCTTAAGCTCAAAAGCCTGAGCTGGCTGGTACTGTTTGCCATTTTTAGAGAGCTTTAATAAGACACTTCCCAAAGGAGCAGGAAGCGTGTGTGTGTGTGTGTGTGTGTGTGTGTGTGCGTGTGTGTGTGCGTGCACGTTGAGAGACATCCAAACAGCACCTGCATGGATCTAGATCACTGGGTTAGTAGGGTATAAATATCAGGTGATGAAAGAGGTTTGCCTCACATGCTTTTGTTCCAGTTTTACTCTGAAACGTCACACTAAATTCATATTTCGTTGTATAATCAGACATTCATAAAACACTGGAAAGGAAATAAATGCGTGAAGGCAGCTGGCTGATCAGGTCATCTTCTTGTTTCTTTATCATAAGCTATATAACGTGTACACATATCCATGGACTATACATGGTTACACACACACACACACACACACACACACACACACACACACACACACACACACACACACACATACCCTCACCTTCAGTTTGGCCTGTCTGATGCTGCTGCTAATTTAAGATGCACACACTGACCCTGCCAACACACAAACACACACACACACACACACACACACACACACACACACACACTTCATTTTCAAGGGTGGCCAGATTTGAGATTACATCACCCTCCAGCCACAAGAAAAAGAAAAAAAACACAGGTCGTCGACCCTCACACGATCGACAGCAGATGGACGTTTAGTAGGAGTGTGTAATTTCCACTGTAATACCATTCACTACGTATCTCCATAACGGTCTGTGATGCAGAAACAATAACGACTGAATTCATAGTGTTCTCTTTAACTGTACCAATAGGGCTCACTGCAGCTCATTGGCTGCATGGACACCTTTTAATTCCACTGCTGTGTGGCCTTTTATCTGTTATATGATGATGTGAAGGAATACTGTGAACTAGTGACAGCAAGTAAAACTAGACAACATTGACACCAAAGACATGGTTAACATGACATGTACCCAGCTAGCTGCTATATTAGCCTAGTAGCGGGACACTAGGGTTACATCCCAAGTCTCTTAATTGCATCCCCGTTTCCCTCACTTGCGTCCTTTCCTTGCGTCTTAGTCCCTCCCACCAGGGATGCGTGGAGGAAACCATGTGAGGAGAGAGGAAACGAGGAAATGACAATTAAGAGACTTGGGATGTACCCTAGGAGGTCTAAGCTAGCAATGCTAATTCATTAGCTCTTTTTGGCAGACTCACTTGTGGTAACCCGTAACTGGAACACACCCCAGTTTGACGCTTCTAGATACCCGGGCGTGCATATTGACAACTGACATGGAGTGTTCCGGTAGAAAATGTCTGCACTAGGTGTCCAACAGCAGCTACACTAGTCTCCGTCCGTGGGCTTAGGCTCTTTGGCACCCATAGCGCACTTCCCTGAAAGTCCAGACTCCCCTGCTAACACGAAGAGCCATGAAAATGGCATCCCACATGACCAAACTATCATCAGACAAGGCCAGAAGATCGTTTCAAACCCCATCCGTGTCCTCCCCCACCTGAGTACCAGCACCTGTGCGGGATTATCCGCTTCCTTTGTCCCCATGTCCATCAAAACTCAAAACATGGCAAGCTAGCTAGAGCCTAGCCGCTGTAACTGCACATATGTCTATGATGATGATGACTACTGGTGTGTCGTACAACAGGCAGTGTGCAATTTGTTGGTTGATGACAGTCTATGCATGTACTGTTTTGGCAGTGTGTGTGTGTGTGTGTGTGTGTGTGTGTGAACTAGCGTATGCACCATGTTATTTAGCATTTTGTAATACAGATACAGTGATATATGTGTCCTAGACATTTCTTTCGGGACAATAAAGTCTATTTTATCGTATTGTAGAGCGCTGCAGGGATGAGGTAGTTTTGTTGGCCAACAGGAAGTCAGCATCAAACTGGTTCCCTCGACAAAAAGCCAATGGGTCAACTGACTTATTTTAACTTTTTTTTTTATTTTAACGTCTTTTGTTACGTAACTTGCGTACTTACAAGCTAACTTTCATCCACGCGAGTTACGTAACAAACATTTATTTTAACCCTCACCACAATCTTTTTCTGAAACCTAACTAAGTAGTTCTGCACTGCAGACGCACTGATCACTGACAGTCGTAGAAGGTCGAGCTAAAAGACAACTCTTCGTAAGCCATCATACGAGCCGTTGTATGAGAACAAGTTGGCCTGCGTCATTTAAAAAAAATACTTAAAATGCAGTAATTTGTTTCGCTTTTTTTGATTCAAAGGATGTCATTTTTTTTTTCTTAGCTGGACGAGGGACCATCAACCCTTTCCACTGCATTAAGTAAGAACAGGATAACTTGAGACATTCATTAACATCGGGACCACTTTATTGCGTCACATTAAGTCGTGTTAGGTTCATCCTATCAATTAGTCAGAGAACACTTAAGTAAAGAGTAGTTAAGAGCAGAATGTATCTACAGGAAAATGGTACAAACATCGGAGCTTTGCATACACAAGTAAGACACAAGCAACACTAATGTGCAAAGAATGGCGTTCGAATGCAAAGTTAAAAATCCTATTTCTCCTTTGCTTCTAAAATGGATGCAAAATATAAAAGGAGAGATTGAAACTTTCAGAACAGCTGATGTGAATTTGATTTTGACTTGAGAGTAGGACAACACCATAAGGTAAAAAAAAATAAAACCTTGCTTTCTCTTTAAAAAAATACACATGATGTTTTCTCAGATTCAGAGGGGCATAACCAGTATTATTTCATGTATCGGAAAATAATAACCAACAACATATGCAATAGATAATAAATACAAAATAAATTAAATTTGAAAAAACTAGTAAAAGACTTTCACATCAACAAGGACCTTTGTTTATTAAAGATATTGTCTGATTTAAGTCTTGAGAGAAATGTGACTTCTGTTTATTTAAGTGGGGGAAGAGATAACAAAGCTTTTGGGTGCTGGCTGTGTGGAAATCCAAAAGCAGAACATAAAGTATAGGCAATAGCGACACATCTTAGTAATATGGAAGATCAAATCGGACTTAAATAAAAAAAAAAAAAAAGAATTAAAAATGAATTGGACAAAGCTATTTAAACACATCTGTGAAATGAACCTATATGCAAGGTAACTGTATAAATATGTAGCAATGTAATTCCACAACATATTTTACAGTCACCTCAAATACTGTCAATCACATAAAAAAAAAACATCATGTTGAAGTGAAATAAATTACACAAATGGAAAATGAGGAAGGGAAATAAATACTGAAGTGGCAGTAAAACCTACTCATTCCTCAATTCCTTTGGGCATTATTATTATTATTTGTGCATTTCTTATCCAAAAAGTCAGACTTGGTCTTTCATACATTATAAGATCAGTTTTCATTGGATTAGTACAGATTACGGTACAGCTGTGAAGGGTTTTGTCTGCATGTAATTCATTTTACTTTGTGGTTTTCTTAAGGACGGATCAGTTTAACGGGTTAGCCATAAGTTCCTCTGCCAAATTGTCCGGGGTAATACATCGATTACAAACTGGATAAACATCTGCGCCTAAGAAAAGGAACATTCACAATAGCAGTAGGTCATCATGGTAGTATTTGTGCACCACATCCTCAACGAAATAGAATCAACGCTTTCACAAAACGCCGGTGTTCAGTTCAAACTACAGGCAGCATGTAGAAATTGCGGTAAAAGCACAAGTGGCGATGTGAAGCTTTAAAAAAAAATCCTGGGAAACGGTTTACACAGGACAACAAGCTGCCCAACAACAGCTAATAAAAGGTCAAAGAGTAAGACTCGGTAGAATGATTTAAGGAAGACAAAAGCAGAATGAAAACATGGTTCCAATACGATAAGCGGTTGCTCAGGCCTCCACGCGCTCTGCCATTATCGCTTCGTCCTTCATGTAAGACTTTGACACATCGTGGAGGAAAACTCCACAGCTGTCGACATTTAAGTCCTAATTTTTCCCTTTTCCCTCCTCGTCCACGGTTTCTTCATCTAGCACGCCTACAGCAGAGGACTAACACGTGTAGCTGGAAACTCGCAGGACTGTTCAGTGCAGTTTGTCAGGAAATCCTTCAAGTCCACCGAGTACAGAGTCGGAGGAAAAAACAGAAGGATCGCTTCTCATATTGTGTCTCCCTTTAGTCTGAAAGAAATGTCATGAAATTCATTCATTTCACATGTCGTCCCCCCCCCCCCAGTTGTGTCACTTTCCTCCCAGTGTTAGGACCTGTGGAAATTCCATGGGGGTCTTACTGTACCTCCTGGAAACATGGCCCAGTATCAGGGATCCTGTTGAGATCATTTCTCCCTTCGCTAAAAATCAGTCTGTCAAAATGACAGCATGTGCCACAATGATCCGTTGTCCTCCTTCATCTTGAAAAAAACGAGGGAGGACTTTTCTCCGGGAGACAGAACCTTCGTCCCCATCATTGTCCATCACTTCAAGTTTAAAGGATGAATCCTACCCCGTCCTTTGGGTCATAGGTCTGTGACTTTGTTTTCTACGGCGGCAGCGATCTGTTGGAGCCTGTAACCGAGCTGCATCTTCTGGGCAGTGGCGTCCTCCTCCAGGGCTGTGATGATCTGACAGAGGATGGAAGCCATTAGGTTCACAGATGTAGACATTTGTGAAATATTGTGTAATTACCTCAATAGGCTTATCCTTTTAGGAGTGGAAGCGACAGGCTGAAGGGATTTGAGCGACGTATACATGTAAATAATTGGCCCTAGCTAAACCCCTCCCCCGAAAAGCAATTGTCCAAATATAGCTTAGCAACTGTAACTATCTACGGCAGATATGTCAAGCCGAGATACGTCAAGCTGTCGCTACACTTTGAAACAGTGTGCATGAGTAAGAGAGACACTTTGCATTGAAAGAGTTTGGAGGGCGGTGTCGTATTGGTCTGCCCTGATATAGGCTGCATTCCTGGCTAGTTTTCTGACGACAACATCAAGGCCAAGAAACACAAAGTTCAAGGGTTGAAACCACAGACTGTATATAAGAAGAGGACGTAGTCATGGTGATGTCACCCATTGCTTTGTGGACTGCTGTTTTGAAGCCTTGAGTTCAGCGAGTTTGCCGTCGCCATCTTGGATTACGGCCATCGCCATGTTGTTGTTTTTGCAACCAATGAACTGAAGTTATCATATTTGGAATGCGGAGGAGTGACGTAGAGACGCCTTGGTAGCGTCAGCTACCTGTCAATCACAGTAGCCCCGCCCTGAAGCATACTCTGCTTTATGGTCTATTTGACTCTGAATGGATCATAATTTACTAAATGAACATCATGCTGTATTGAAGAAGACTTGAAACTAGAGATTGAGACCATAAACTCATGTTTACGATGTTTACTGAAGGAATAAATCAAGAGAGAAGTAGAGTCATTTTCTCATAGACTTCTATACAATCTGACTTCTTTTTGTGATCCGAGGCGTCGCCCCCTGCTGGTCAGTAGAAAGAATGCAAGTTTTAAGTTTCTGTCTCGGCTTCACTCCGGAGGTTGCCGCCTGGTTACAACGTCTCACTGTACGTCCTCGGGTCCCCAGTAACACACTTGGACTGGAAACTGGAAAAACCTGACGTTTCAATATTTTTTTATGCGATATTGTAATATGAAAAAACCTATGGACGCTGTTCACTGCAGCTGAAAAGAATCGACAGTCGGCAACTAGAACGGAGAAGTCTGAAATCAAGGAATCGTCTTTAAAAAGATTTGATGTAAGCGTGTCATCGAATCTTGGTAACTATAGGGGGCGGGGCTTATGTTATGTATATTATTATTTACCTAATATGGTGCTGTATTTTCACGATTTCAGAGATTCAATCACTTTGACATGCAGTCGAGATGCATCCAAACCACAGCGCGACATTCTTTTGATTTTTGTACTTGCGTTATACTCACTT